>NC_036253.1:22458407-22461128 GCF_002742605.1 Olea europaea var. sylvestris | reverse complement strand
CTCTGATATGGGAACAAAAATTCTACCTGCAAGTAAATTTAGATTGTACTTATCTTTATTACACATTGACACTGGTTAATTTTTTCTTGTAGGTGGTGGGCGATGATGATGAACAGTTCTTCCATGTGCAAATTCGCAACCAAGAGAGAGTGTTAGGAAAACCAAGGTGAAGAATGTGAGGATATGGTTCACCTAATCCCACCATCTAATGTTGTGACTTGATGGGAGTGAGGTTGACACAATAAGGTCTTCCCTTCTTTTGGCAGAGGCATGGTCTTTCTTCCTACCCCTTCATTATGTACGCTCTACAATTTTCAAATAAAGGGATGGGCAGCTCACGTTTTTGAGGATTCCCAGCAGAGTGAGGAGCTCTCGGTTTTTCATTGAAAAGGGTGGTGGTTCTTCATTGGTTTTTCCCCTCTCTCTTTGGAAGGCAATTGGCATAGCATGGGACTTTTCCTGAGCCTGGAAAAACACCCATAAATCCAAGAAGAAGCTGCTGAAACGAAGAAGAAGAAGCTGGACAGAAATCGGCAGAAGAAGGGGTTGTATTTTTCCATTCCCGTTTTTCTTGTTTTTTGACTTGAATCTTGTTTGTTGATTGTTGTTTTGGTTGATTGAACTCCTAGAATCCCCAACAAAAAAAAAAAAAAAAGGATTTTTGAGACGTAGAAATAAAAAGAAAAAGCAGACGAAGTAAATATTTTGGAACCACACTGGCAAAAGGAAAACTTACCCAACACACTTCCAAACGGTTGAGCTAACATGGCTCACTCCAACATGGCTCGGCTTAGTTAGAAATCGGCTTATGAACAGTAAGAAGGCCCACTCTTTTAGAGGGTGTTTGGTAGGAATTTTTATGTGAAAATGAATTTTTGAATAGCAAATTGATGGGAAATGTGTGGTTGAAAAATAAGAAAAAGTTTTTGATTTACGTGTAATATTATTTTAATAAAGAATGTGTGGTTGAAAAGAAGAGAGAGAAAAATGCATTTTGATAAAAATGGGTGCCAAACAGGGCCTTATATTTAACCCTTGTTTGAGCCCCATTTTCCCACCAAAATACATTCTTCAACAATGATTTGATATCATTTCAACTACACATTTTTCAATAAAATAATATTATACGCAAATCAAAAAAATTTTCTTATTTTTTAACCACATATTTCACATCAATACACTATTCAAAAATTCATTTTATCCTCCAAAATGGGGCTCAAACAAGGGCTTAGCCATTGTTTGATTCCCATTCTTTGAAAAAAAACGAATTCTTCTACAGTATTTTGACATCATTTCAATCACACATTCTCTAATAAAATAATATTACAGGTAAATCCAAAATTTTTCCTTATTTTTTAGCCACACATTTCCATCAATACAATATTCAAAAATTCATTTTCCTCCTCAAAATGGGGCTCAAACAAGGGCTTAGTTAGATAGCCAACACACTTCCAAACGGCTCGGCTAACATGGCTCACTTCAACAAGGCTCGGCTTATTTAGAAATCAGCTTATGAAAAGTAACAAAACCTACCCCCTTTATATTTAGTTAGGAAATTTCTAAATCGTAGTAGATTAACTATCAACTATGATCATACCCTATCATACATGGAAGTTATGAACTTTGCCGAGCCATATGCCCATCAATGTTTAGCAAAGAAGTTATATTGCCAAAATGTCCCCATTTGGCATATATAGGACGAATCATAATATTTCAAAGGAGTATGCTATTCATAATGAAAATTATCGGTAGTCATCCTATGTGGCATAAACATGATAGATTGTTAGTTGACGTATTAATATGATCGCATGCATTAAATAAAAAACTGATACGTGTATGCCAAAGTAGAACAACTACCGATAGTTTTCACTATGAATTGTATTTTTTGTTTCAAAATTTGGCCATACTGCAATATAATGTTTCAGCAATTTTTATTTTCTTTTAATTTATAAAATTGATTCAAATCTATATATATAATATATTAAATATTACATCTAATGAAAATCATTTTTTGAACGATTCTACCCTTATTACAATTTATTTATTTCAACAATACATTTTCATTTTTCAATATGTATTTAACATTACAATTATGCATTTTACTATTTATTTGCATGTGTAATAATTAACATTTATTTTCAAGGGCTTGTATTTCTCTCATATTTAGACATGTGCAAATTAATTACAATCTATATGTTTTGTGGGCTATTCAATTACTTCAGGAGTAAATAAATTGTCTAAGCCCCTGTTTGTTGCCCATTTTGCACTCTCATTTTAGAAAAAAGTCACCCGTTGCCAATCCTTTCAACTGACAATGCACAGATATGTTATAGTCCACAGCAGATTTTTATTTTCCAATTCCTTTACTACCCTCTAAAGTGAGCAACAATTATGAGAGGTGGAAAAGTTAAAAAAGGGTGGCTGTTGAAAACAAATGGGGGTATTTCGAGACAATTAAAAATTGTACAAGTCAATTCAAAAATAAATGTCATCATGTGGGACCCACGTTGGTAGAAAAATGCATTTTTTGGGTGAAAATGGAGACCAAACGGGGGCTAAGTTTATGTAAATTTATTTATTTAATCTATGGTATAAATTTATTCTCCAAGTTCACGTAAACACCATTTTGTCTAAATTTTTTTTCAAGATCACGCGTATATAAATTATTTTTTCTATATTCAATTTGAATTAAATAAATTCTATGTTCATGAATGTATTTGA
>NC_036253.1:22456718-22458307 GCF_002742605.1 Olea europaea var. sylvestris | reverse complement strand
CCCAATACCCAGAATGTCCTTCAGTTAAAAGCTTGGTAACCTTAGTTGCCGAAATTAAAATTCTAGATGTTTTCTCGAGTATTGGAAATGATATGGTGTTTTTACCTAGAAGCTTCAATGTTTTGGACATACAAACAATTAAAGCATCATAGGTGGTTAACCAATCCATGCCTAATATAATATCGAAATCATAGAAGTCAAGCAGGATAAGATTTGTTAGAAGTTCCATATGTTCAATATATACCCTAGCATTTGGTAAAATAAATTTTGCATGGCCACATAATATGGACATCGTTACTCCATGTGGTAAAATAAATTTTGCATGGCGATTTGGTCCACATGGAGTAATGATGTCCATATTATGTGGTACTAGAGTTGGTTTAATATTAAGATTATGCAAAAATTTTGTGGATATAAAGGAATGAGTGGCATCTGAATGAAATAGGGTAAAAGCAGGTGTAGCATAAGCATACATTGTACTTGTAACTTCTTTCACATCTTCGACAACTTCAAGTTGTACCATTGCAAATACTCTACTTGCTGGAGGACTGGATTTCTGTTGATTTTTCTTCTTGTTGTTTGGACAATCCTTTACCAAATGACCCTCTTCCACAATTAAAACACGATCCAAATTTAAGTTGACAAGGCCCATTATGTAATTTTCCACAATGAGGACATGATGAAGGCATTGTCACCTTGGATTAGTCTTCCATTCGATCCTTTTGTTTGGGAACCAAGGAGCATTTTTGCCTATCCTGGTACTTGTAGTGGTACAATTCCAATGCTTGTTGCTTGAGGTTTTCATTTCTCGGGTTTGAGTTATTTTGTCCTATGCTTTTTTTGCCACTAATGCCTTATCCATTACCATAGAAAAATCCAAGCCTTGAATTCCTAACATCGTACATCTCGTGCCAATTCAGGTTTTAGCCCTCCAATGAAACGCTCAATTTTTACTTCGCTAATAGTGGTTACGTGAGTTGCAAAACGTGACAATTCTTCAAGCTTCTTAATGTACTTAGATACAGTCATTAATTCTTGTTTTAAAAATAGAAATTCATTTAACTTTTGTTGTTTGGCTGCAGAAGAGAAATATTTTGCTCAAAACTTTTGCCAAAAGATTTCACAGGTCATGCCTTGAGCTTCTCCAATGCTTGTTAAGGTATCCTACCAATGTCTAGCATTTTCCCTTAACATAAATGACAAACATATAACATTTTTGAATTCCGAAATATGTGCATATGTAAACATGCGTTCCATGGTATGAATCTAATTTTTTGCTTCAATTGGATCTTTCGTATCATCAAATACTAGGGGTTATCGTTGAAAACGATTATTAGTATCATTTTCTTCCTTGATCTTGGAAGATTCTCCATTGGAAGTGTACTTGTTAATTAGTTGATTTATCTGTTGAGCACTTGAGCTTGACAGCGGACCAACCGAGTCAAATGTTCAACTGATGTAATATTACTATCACTTTGACTATTTTGAGACATTTCCTGGCATATTGCAAAACAACAATGTCTATTAACGATCTATATAATTTTCTCTTGTAATTTGGTGTCCTTATGAAGCATTATACTTATGTTTAT
>NC_036253.1:22389226-22444697 GCF_002742605.1 Olea europaea var. sylvestris | reverse complement strand
TTCATGAAAGATTATTAGTTCATCAGACAAAAAAAACAATCGGGCCCTATCTACCAAAAAAAGGTTGAACTCCGTCATTGAGGGTTCTCACCGTCATGTCCCTAGAATTTTATGAGGAAGATAAATTGAAGAATGTGTCCCAACAGGAGGCTGCCTGTACAATCAGGCCCCTATTTTATCGGCCATTTTGTGGCACATTTAAAAAAAAAATCTTTTTTTCTTTCTTTTAATTCCATTTATAGATGTTTTTGATTGAATATTCAAGTTTTTGTGCGCCTAAGAAGAGGCCGATTATGAATCTTTGGCTTTTTTGAATCTTTATTGTGAAAATAGTAACATCGTGATAGATTATAATGATGATGATATGTTTAGTATATCTAATCGAAAAAAATAATTAACATATTTATTTATTTATAAATCTATTTCTTATCCTATGCAGTTCGATATATCAAATGTTCCACCGTGTTTGACACATAAGGTCGAGTAATGTAATAAACAAAATTTTAATTTATTTTGATTAGCTTTATTTTTCATAGAAAAAGTCACTTTTTTTCATTCAAATTCCTATTTCTCATATGTTTGACTGACAATTTTTTTCATAGAAAACATTTTTCGATTTTTGGTCATGTAACCATATTTTCCTCAAAAATAAAGAAATAATTTTTATTTTTTTTAAAGGAATGATGATTTTTATTTTTCAGGTAATTCGCTCTTTTTTTCTCTCTCTCTCATCTACCCTCACTCTCTTGTCTAACCACGAATAAAAAATGGATAAGTATAACATTTTTTAGATTGAAAACTAAATCAATCAAACACATTTAATTAATAATTTGCATAGAAAATATTCTAAACAATTAAATTATCTAGAATTTATTTTTGCTCCAAGCAAATTTCATGCTCACAATCAAACGCACCTTAAAAGTGATTACGGGATTTTTATTGCTCTATGGGCCTTGTTCACATCCTGCAAAATAACTTGAGTGATAGATGCCCAACTCAAGGGTTAGATGCCCGGCTCGAGCATCAACTTAGGAAGGCTTAAGTGTGTACTTAACGATCAAATATATATGGTGAGATATTTTTGTCTTTGATCCCCCTTCTATAAAGCCAAGGGAGTATGAAATAGGGTTGGACAAAACTTCCGAACCGAACCGGCCGAATCGAACCCGACGGTTCTTCTCAAGTTAAATACCCGAACGGGTATTTGAATCAAGAACCGACGGGTATGGTTCGGTTCTCGATTCTAGATCAAGACCCGAAGAACCGAATCTACGTAATTTTTTTAATTAATTTATTTTAAATAAATAAAATTATTTTATTTTTTCTAAATAAATTTGTTAACTAGTTAATTTAGTTCAAACCACAAAATATGATTTTTCTATTTCTAATATTCAGTTCAAAATCGACTTAATCAAATTGACATCAATTTTATTCAAATCTGTTATTCTACTGTAGTGTCGTTTCTACCGGAGAAAATTGAATTAAAGTTCTACAACATCTCTCTTAATATTTTTAGCTCGCTATCTTTCTCTTTCTGTGATTTTAGTAATCAAATTTATGAAGAATTCAACAAAAAGAGACGTGAAACACATATGATTGAACTACGTTATTTTGTAAGAGCTAATATTAAATATATCATTAATTAAATTAACGTAATTTTGTATATACTAAAAAATTTAATTATAATACGGAACCGAATGGAACTAAACTGGACCGAACCGAACCCGAACGGTTCCGTAATTAAATTTGGACCCGACGGTTCCACTTATTAAATACCCGAAAATTTCGGGTCGGTTCGGTTCTCGTTAGAACCGAATCAAACCGAACCATGTCCAGCCCTAGTATGAAATACGGATAAGGAGACAATAGTCAAAACACGAGAGTTTGTCGAGATATCTATAATTATTTTAGAGACTATGTGACACGAAAAATGAAAAAATGATGAATCATTCAAGAGTGAATGACCCTGTTCGGTACTAATTATGAGAATTGATTTTTTGATCGTTAGAGAAAAAAAGTAGGTCTCACCTGTAAATGAAAAAGTAAAAAATGGCGACTAAAATAGTAAAATAAAGATAAAAAATTTTGATTTTTTGGGTGAAAAATTGCTGCTAAACGGGTGATTTCATTATGCGGGTCACGATTTTTTGTGAAACATGCAAGTCAGGCAACCGTGCTTGAACTTCACGTAGAGATATTGTTGCTATAGCTTATATATACTTTTCAAAGGTCTCAAATAATGCAACAATTAATTCTTAGGGATAATTATAGTTTGGGAGAAATGATTGTTACAAAGAATAAAGTCATATAATAATTGCTCTAATAAACAGTGAAATTTCATTTAAGACAAAAACAGATTGAAGCAACGGGTTGGATAGAATTGAAAGTAGGTAAAAAACTCGATTCCATGAAAATAATTGGAGTCTACTACTAATTGCCACGTTCAATCTTCAAAATCTTTCTTATTCGACTTAATTTGATCAATTTATGCGACTCGTCCTTCAACCAACAAATTCTTACGGTAGTTTAGCAACGGGTTGTGCTTCATGGACAAATAGAAGCCGTACCGAACACTCATATCATCGGGGTGGGTGGAATTTTTTGCAGTTTTTTATACAGGTAAGTCCCGTGTGAGACCCATTAGTGTCACTGTTGGTAGGGTTCTATGAAAACCCAGCATTATTCTTAGTGACCTAACTCCAGTAAGAATATTATTGCACTTTGCATAATAAAATAAGTATATAGATAATAACAACGTAATCTTCCTATTTATGTGAAGGCTCCAACAAGGAGATCTGGTTGAATAATAAATGATTTAGTTGTGTTAAATAACTTTTCAACAAGATCACTATGCGAGTGTTCGGATTTTTTTGTAAGTTAGTTGATATGAACTTATATAGCAAAAAATTGTGGATCGTATAAAATATATGAATAATAAATGAATACTAATTTATAAATGTTTAGTTAAATTAATGTTTGACTTTAATTAAAAATTAAAAATTAAAAATTATTAATACGTTACTCAAAGAACAGACTTGTTATCCTGTCCACAATGGGAAGAATAAACTTTGCTCACCGCCAGCGTGACAACGCCACGTTAACGGATGAACAACATAACTTCTGTTCTCTAGGTAGAAGATCAATTCTAATCCAAAGAAAGGTTAAAGTAGGTTGTAGAATTTTTCGATTAAATTAATAGTATTTTCACATGTGACTATCCACGTGGCTAGATTTCATAATAAAAGAAGCCCTATCCGGCAGCACGGTTCAAAGTCTAAATGGGCAAGAATATTGGGATCATGCTTTGAAGGATTACTGTTAAAGTAATGATATTTAGCATGATTAGTGTTACAACACTAGTTGTGATGCTAGGTATCATTAAATGAAGAGTAATATTATGTAACCTAATCAGCGTTGTAATCGTAATTTAGATAACGCTAGATGATAGACTAAATAAAATATGAAATTTCACTTATCATTTAATATCACATTAACATCATCTAGATTAGAGGTTGCAACCCCAGTAAAACTAAATAACATTATTTATGCAATTAAATGAATTACATAATTTCATTTTTAATTGAATACATCACATAATGTCATATATGCTTATACTTTAGCACAACTCATGTAGATTAATATTATGTTAATAATCCCATTATATGCCCCCTTGGAAAACTACTTTAGGGTATCAATTGAGAATTGACTATATAAATTTTTGTTGTATTTATTATTATAGTTAAGATGATTCTTCATTTTTCTCCCATGTTAGGGGTGTTAGATAATCAAGTGGAACTGCTTGATCGTTCGTCATTAGGCTTGACTCAAACCACTACGCAACTAGCATGAGCCTGCATATGGGGCTAGCCGACCGCGAACAACTGATTTCCTAATATCCCGACTTGACTTGTTCAACCAACTCATCCCTTAATGGGGCGAGCCAAATTGGCTAACAGCTCGCCAATTTTATTGTGAAAAAAAATGAAATTTGACATTTTCACCTCCCAAGCATAATGATTGCATAAAGTTCCAATGAAAAATTTCATTTTTGTCTAAAGATTATGAAGTTATAAAAATAATCTTTTATTAGGGTTGGGATCGCCTACATAATATGGAGTCGAGTTAAAATTATAAAAGAATTTTCATTGCAACGCATACTTGGGATAATGGATAATTTTCACCTGTTGTAGAAGACTAAAAATATAATTAATAATGAGGTTATAACATAATTTAAATTGGGGAACTGGATTCACATTGCTTAGAAGAAATACCGTCTCCTGAAAATAACTTTAATTCTTATTTTATCTTATCGAACGTCATAACACAATTGGTGGCCTTTTTGTTGGATTTTTGAAAGTTCGACAAAAAAAAAATGAATTAATTATTTTCATTCAAAGAAGAAGATGATGAGCTAAACATTTTGTAATTAAGTGATATAATAATACAACGTAAAATACGGAATTAGAAATTAGATAGTAAAGCTCTTTATTTAACTAATATAAATTATAAAATAATATCATCACTGAGTAAATTATGAAATAAGAAAAAAAAATTTATCAAACAATTATAAGAGTGATGGTATGGAAATTTTTTAAAACTCAAGGCAGTAGCACTGCCTTTTTATAGGCAGAATTATCATACAAAATATCTGAAATGCGAGAAAATAAATTGGACAAATGTAGCTAATTACTGCATTTTTTAGAATCACCTAGCCTCGGCTCACAAGCTGATATGACGAGCCAGCTCGTGCCCAGGCTAGTTTGCTCAGCTCGTGAATCTACTCTTACAACTTGATAACGAGAATTTATTTGCTCAATTCACATCCCCATCTCATCTTGAACGAGTGTCGAACCTATCCAACTAGTTAGTGGAGCGAGGTATCCCGCGCACACTAAAATGAAGGTAAATTCATATTGTTCTTGCCGAGGATATGATTTTAGAGTAAGTATCCGAAAAATTTTGAGATAATGATCACGTCATTACACGCAATACTTGTGATGGACCACTACCACTGCAGCGGTTTTCGGAGGCAAGGCTTCTAGCACCTTCTTCATGGGCTTGTCAGTGCTGACACCCAGAAAATTTGCCTCCTTTGCGGGATGAGCCCTCTTCCTCTTCTGCTACCCCGGCACTTGGAAAAGTGGCACTGCAAGAAGTGGAGCTTCAGCCAGAGCAGCAACTGAGGAAGCCTCGAAAGTGAAAACAGTTCTCTCTCAGATGGCCACCCCAATGGGTATTGTGGACTATTTCAAAATCGGTGGGGACCTCGCCACGATTGGCCCCTTCGACGGGCTAGCAGCCTTCTTGCCCTTCCTCAGCAAGCTCGCTTCGGGGTCCTCTAGCTCCTCCTTCTCCACCGATGGCTGAAGCTATTTGCTTGCAGTCACCAGCTCCTTGGTCTGCTTCTTGTAGGCAGAGGAGGAGGTCTTCAACGCCCTTACCTCGACATCATTTTTTGGATGGTCTTAAAATCAGGTCTCAAGGGCCTCTTCTTGTTGAAGTTAACTGCAGGGAATCGGAAAAATTAATACAAGTAAATGGAGTTCGGGAACCTACTACAATAAAGTCGTTTCAGATACTTACCTTGGGAGGCCATTAGGTCGTGCGTAACGAAGTGTCTATTCTTCTTAATCAGCTCGTGATAAGATCTCTTATTCAGTGGGAGCTGATAAACAATGCAAATTATGTCAAATTCCTTGGTGGATATCTCACACCAAGGAAGAGTGTCTACAAACAACCAACGCAGGTCAGGAACCGAACAGAAGCTTAAAAGAAACTCAAACACAGGGCATCAGCACTCACTGAGCGATGAATACTTAGTTAGGATTGTGAATACTTAGTTAGGATTGTGAGGGGCACCAAGGGGTCCCCCTCCATTGCGTCCCACCTTCCGGCCGCCCAGCACCATAACATCTTCCAGTCCTTTATTGCGCTTGACAGGTCTGGGACAAATGGAGTGTAGGCCCCCCGAAGGTTAAGTAATACCACCCCTTAGTCTTATCCCCCTGACCGCCACTTTGGAGATGTATAGGGTCTGGAATACCGAAAAGGGTATATCCAACCCAAGAGACGCCTCTTTCCACAACGTCCATGAACCCACTATCTGGCTCCAGGAGTTCGGGTTTAATTGGGTCGGAGCTAACTCGTATGACCTAAGGACATACCGGAAGAAAGGGTAGAAGGCAACCTAAGTCCAGCCCTAAAGAGCGTTTCGCTCACAGCTACACACCCCTGCCTAGGGTAATAGGCTCGTTCATCAGGCTCTGGCAATATAAGGTCTACACTATCCTGGATCCTATATTCTGCTTTAAGTTTATCCAGGTCAGCCTCTCTTAACTTCGATGGGTAGTCAGAGGCCCCCCAATGTTCTAACATGTTTACCTGGCTATAAGGCCTCAGCGCAAATGTTTTCCTCCCTACTATAGCCTCTGCCACCTCACTGGACGTCGCCAATATAGGCTCATCCGCCCGAACTACACTCAGTTCCCTCCCCGAAGCGTTACTACCAGAAGCCATCAGAATTCAAAAAACGTGAGAAACTAGAGAAATACTTGAAGAAACGAATGGATTAGGGTTTTCTACGATCGAGAAAAAAGAAACGGCCCTCTGAAACTCGTTAGAAAATGAAAATGTCGTCGAAAAACGCTTGAAACTCGTCGAAAATTTCCAAGAAATTGGAGAGCAATAGGAATTCTAAGTTTGCAAAGGTAAAAACGTTTGAATGGCAAAAAGTTCTCCTTTTATAGGAGAACTCAGACGATCTGCACTGTCGAATTCAAATGATGTCAATCTAGTCCGTTCATCTCATTACAAATATGGACCGTTGAAATAAAACGCCAGATTTGATCAATGCCCAAGATCTGACTGTGCCCCTCACGCACGCATAAAGCGCGTCACCTCGAACAACAACAGCCATCAACAATAAGTGGTCGCAGCAGCCCTTTTTCTGGGAACAGGCAGTACATCCAACCGTCATCTTGAAAATACGTGACAATTGTTACATCGATTAACGTCATAATAAGACGCTTCAGATCAGAGACAGTCCATTCCAATACTCCTCGGATGAAGTACTAAGCTTTACAAGCTTCTACGCACACGACGCGGAGAACCCTGTGAGTCATCACCTCGGACGCTGCGTTTCCTCCTTAGCTTTATAAAGCTTTGGCCATTTCCCAACGTGTCGTCCTTTGTGGATCAGCGCACCGATAGCAAATGAGCTCTTCACCCAACTTCAAAAGCTTCGGCTCCACTGACGCGGAGTCTCCTGTGGGTCACCACCTTGGTCGCATGATCCCTCAACTTTACAACGTTTTAGCCATCTCCCAATGGCATATGGACCCTTCAACCAGCTTTACAAGGTTCGACGCACCTGACGCGGAGTTGCCTGTGGGTCATCGCCTCGGACGCTGCGTTCCCTCCCAAGTTTTGCAAAGCTCTAGCCATCTCCCAATCTGTCGTCCCCTGTGGGTCAGCGCACCAATAGCAGATGAGCTCTTCACCCCACTTCCAAAGTTTCGGCGCCACTGACGTGTAGTCCCCTGTGGGTTACTGCCTCGGTCGCATGATCCCTCAGCTTTACAAGGCTTTAGCCATCTCCCAACGCGTCATCCCTTGTGGGTCAGCGCACCAGTAGTAGATGAGCTCTTCACCCAACTTCCAAAGCTTCGGCGCCACTGACATGTAGTCCCCTGTGGGTCACCGCCTCGGTCGCATGATCCCTCAGCTTTACAAGGCTTTAGCCATCTTCCAACACGTCATCCTTGTGCGTCAACGCGCCGGTGGCAGATGAGGCATTCAACCTGCTGTTACAAGCTTAGACGCAACCGAGAGAATGCCCTACCCCTATTCGGCACGCCTGCTTACCCCAGCCTCTCACATTAGCAGTTCATGAGAATCCACAATACTTACTCTAATGTCGAACTACACAATCGAAAAAGCAAGTCCACCCATGATATGAATATTCATGCATGAATTTCAGGAGACTACTGTTTCACCCCTAACTAAACCACTTCGGAAACACTCTCACGCGTCCATCCCCTAGCCAAACCACTTCGGATAACAATCACACACACTCCTCGAAGTGACACGTGTTCACCCAAAGTGGTTCTGAAGTGATACACACTCCTAACGACCTCAGCATAGCGCGCGGCAAGGTCAAGAGTAGATCCACTAAAGCAACCGAAGTGTCCATCAACTTCGAAGCGTTGAGCACTCCGAGGCACTCCCTTAACAGGTCCCTCTACCGCCACTATCAGAAAGATATCTGTCAGGATCCCCTCTGCTTCCAAGGATCAATTGATGTGACGTCTCCATAGATCTAATTGATGTGACGTATGGACTTTACGTCTACTCAACTCAGAAGAACTAATTGCCCGCCCACTTTAGACGCGGCTGATTGATGTCTATGAGCAGACGCCTCACACCGTCAGATGCATACACGTGTCACATATTCAACGGTGCTCTACGTCTATAAATATCCAAGGTTTGGCAAGAGACAAAGGTAAGTAACTCTTATAACTTAGCTCTCCATACTAAGAAATATATATTCTCATTCTCACTCTCTTGCATAACTTGAGCACTGTTCCGACCACCCAACGCTGATTTGATCGTTGGAGTGTATGCAGCTCCGCCACCACTACTAGTTCCGGTCATGTGTTTCTGACAGTGCATTGTTGCGCACAGAGAGGATTACGTGAAGTAGTTATCCGTTGACCATGTGGAGGGTCCAATTCTCGAGATCAACACTCACAATTAAATGCACCTTAAAAGTGATTATGGGATCTTTTATTGCTCTATCCTGCAAAATAACTTGAGGGATAGATGCCCAACTCAAAGGTCAGATGCCCGACTCAAGCATCAGCTTAGGAAGACTTTAGTGTGTGCTTAATGATGAGATATATATGGTGAGATATTTTTGTCTTATCCCCTTCTATAAAGCCAAGGGAGTATGAAATATAGATGAGGAGACTAGTCAAAACAAGGGATTTCATGATGCGGGTCACGATTTTTTTGTGAAGCATGCAAGTTAGGCAACTGTGCTCGAACTTCTCATAGAGATATTGTTGCTATAGCTTACATATACTTTTTTAAGGGTCTCAAATAATGCAACAATTAATTCTTTGGGATAATTATAGTTTATGAGAAATGTTTGTTACAAAGAAAAAAGTCATGTAATAATTGCTCTAATAAACACTGGCAGTGACCTAATTTCATTTAAGACAAAAGTAGATTAAAGCAACGGGTTGGATAAAATTGAAAGTAGGTAAAAAACTCGATTCTGTGAAAATAATAGGAGTCTACTACTAATTGCCACGTTCAATCTTCAAAATAATTCTTATTCTACTTAATCTGATCAGTCTACGCGACTCGCCCTTTAACCGACAAAATCCTTACGATAGTTTAGCAACCGGGTTGTGCTTCATGTACAAACAGAACCCGTACTGAACAAGCATATCACCAAGGTCGGTGGAATTTTTTGTAGTTTTTTATACAGGTAAGTCCCGCGTGAGACCCATTGGTGTGAGTCTTCATAGGGGTTCTGTGAAAACCCAGCATTATTCTTAGTGACCTAACTCCAAAAAGAATATTATTGCACTTTGCATAATAAAATAAGCATATAGATAATAATAACGTCATCTTCCTTATGTGGAAGGCTCCAATGATCTGGTTGAATAATAAATGATTTAGCAGTGTTAAAATAACTTTTCAACAAGATCACTGTGCGAGCGTTTGGATTTTTTTGTAGGTTAGTTGATATGAACTTATATAGCAAAAAAATTGTGGGTCACATAAAATACGTGAATAATCAATTAATACTAATTTATAAATGTATAGTTAACATTAATATTTGACTTTGATTGAAAATTAAAAATTATTAATACGTTACTGAAAGAACAAACTTGATATCCTATTCGCAATGGGGTAGAGTAAACTTTGCTCACCGCCAACATGACAATGCCACATATGTGGGTCGAGTCACTTCTTTCAACAAATTATAAAAGAAAGGTTTGACCCATCAACGTGGTGACGCCACATCAACGGATGGACAACATAACTTTTGTTCTCTAGGTAAAAGATCATTTCTAATCCAAAGAAAGGCTAAAGTAGATTGTAGAAATTTTCAGTTAAATTAACAGTATGTCTCATGTGACTTTCCACGTGGCTAGATTTCATAACAAAAGGGTCAACGTGGCCCTGTCTATGTAGCATGGCTCAAAGTCTAAATGGGCAAGAATGTAGGGATCATACTTTGAAGGATTAATATTAAAGTAATGATATTTAGCATTATTAGTGTCAGTGATGCTAAGTATCATTAAATGAAGAGTAATACTATGTAGCTTCACCGTCATTGTAATCTCAATTTAGATAACGCTAAATAATAGTTAAATGAAATTTGATATTTCACTTATCATTTTATTATTATATTAGCGTCATCTAGATTCGAGATTGCAATCCCAATGAAACTAAATCGCATTACTCATGTAATTAAATGAATTACATAATTTCATTTTTAATTGAACACATCATATAATACCACATTAACACCACTGGTGCTAGATTAATGTCCTGTTAATATTCCCTCCATGTGGCATTATATGCCCCACTAGGAAAAGGACTTTAGGAATTGATAATCGACTGTATAAATTTTTGTTGAATTTATTGTTATAGTTAACAAATAATTTATTGTCACTGCATTTGTGAGAATCACCTATCATCGGCTCACGAGCTAATATGACGAGCCAACTCGTGCACAAGCTAGCTCACTCAGCTCATGAGTCTACTCTTACAACTTGACAATAAGAATTTATTTGTTCAATTCACACATCCACATTTCATCTTGCGCGAGTATCGAACTTGTCCAACTCGTTAGTGGAGCGAGGTTTCCCGTGCACGCTAAAAGGAAGGTAAAATCATATTGTTCTTGCCGAGGATACGATTTTAGAGTAGGTTTCCAAAAAAATTTGAGATAATGATCACGTCATTACACGCAATCAAGATATATATGATTAGTTTATCTACGTGTATAATTGGGATGGTTGCATGTGGGATGTTCACACACTATAGTTATGCTAATACCAACAAAAAAATTATTCGCACACTATAATTATGCTAATACCAACACAATATTTCAAACCCTCCATCACTTCATGATTGAAATTTAAAAAGATGAAGAAATTTGCAAAAGAAATTGTTTTGAAACTAGTGGTGTCAATTTAGCCAAAAATAGCTTGCTTTTAGGGGTTGTACCTAGCACTTAATTATGTTTTTTTTTTTTTTTTTTGCAATTATTTTAAGTAAGAAATTGAGCCTCAGTTTGATTCCTATTCTTTGACCACAAAAATGAAAAATACGATCGTTATTCATCACATTAAGCCATCGTATTTGATTTTCTATTTTTTGTGTGGTTCCGTAATAACTATATTTTTCATTCTCATTTTTACAAAAATGAATAGTAAACGAGGCCTAAAAAAGAAAAGACATCTACACGCACTATAGGTATAGGCTTAGGCTTAGGCCGGGCCCAATATGGGCAGTTGTTTCATGAGTTTTAGAGGAATAATTTGGAATTTAGAAATTTAAGATTATTCAGAACTAAGAAATGACACACGAAAAGATATATTCTCGAAATTATCAAAAGGATTTTATATGGTTATAGTAATGCCAGGTGCACGGACAGAACAAGGAAATCAATTTAGTGGGGGCATATATTAATTTAAAATAAAATTTTTGATAAAAAAAAAAAAAAAAGAGAGAGAGAGAGAGAGAGAGAGAGAAGAAGAAGATAACAATAACATAAGACAAAAGAAAAAAAAAGGTAATAATATGTACTAAACATGATTCTTAGTAAATTTTGAATTTCGTGCCTGAATAATATATCAATACTCCATACCGTTCATTATTAATTTACTAAAAAATTAAAATAATTATTAGAATTACGATAAAATTATGATAATTTTGATATACTTCACTCTCTTCTAATTTCATCATTAGCTCCCTATTTTGTAATTAGTTTATGGCATCTGTTCATCAAATGTTAATTTTAATTTACTTGTCTTAATTTTCAACTTGTATTTGGATTTATTATTATTATTATTATTTGCATATAATAGTTAAAAAACTATTAAACTAAAAACAATTAATTACGATTTAATAAATTTACACTAACCCTTATTCAATAATTTCTCAAAAGTGTAAAACTAATTAGCAACCAAAAGTAACTCGATTTTCTCATTCTCAATAATTTCAGTTCAGATTATTAAAATATAGGTCCCACATTCTTAATTCTTATAAATGCAACCATATCAAATCAAGAAAAGAAATTAAGCCCGTTTGGATCTGATTTTTTAAGTAAAAAAATTTTAATTTTTTGATCGTTACTTATCATAGTCAGTCTTCATTTTTGTCCTCTTCACTTAATGTGGAATCCACATTTCAAGTTAACAGTCATATAATTGGTTCTTATAATCAACACCAAACATGCTCTAAAAAAGAGCAATGAAGTTATTTCATGAGAATTACCAATTTAAGTTTTGTTTAATTTTCATTCTTTCAAAAATATATTTTTTCTCTCTTCTTTTCAATCGCACATTATTCATTACAATAATATACACATAAATAAATTTTTTTATTATTTTTCAAATATATATTTTCCACCAATCTATTATTTTAAAATGCATTTTTTCATACAAATGGAGATCAAACATTTTCTTAATAAACCTAAAATATCAGAGAAATAAAATTTTTATTTTTTTTATTTTTAAGCCTTGTTTGAGTATTTTTTGTAAGAAAATATATTTTAAAATAGTGATTTTTTGAAGATTATGTGATTGAAAAATAAGAAAATATTTTACGTATAAAATTATTTTATAATAGAATTTGTGACTGAAAATGAATTATAAAAAAATGAGTTTCTTTTTTGTTTTTTTTTTTAATAAATACCGATACCGGGGCCAAAATTTAATAAACAACTTGTTGAGAGAACTCTAGAAGAACTGAAGAAGACAAAGTTTGTTCGCGATGTGGGGTCCGTACGTCACAAAATTTGTGGTCAATTTTGTATAACCGTACGATTTGAGTGTCGTACCACGTTTCCCTGTTACTTTCAAACAGAAACTGTGCAAACCAAATACGTAACTGAGGGTCCAATAATTATTGTGGGTGGTTGTTTCACTTCAAAATCATGTAATAACTGACAAGACTCTAATTTATTTTGCAATTTTGGCTGGTATGAAATGAAATAAAGTTGCTAACTAGACTTAAAAATGGAAAGTGAAAAGACAGATTGATCTATCAAAAAATAATTGAATATTTTTATTTTTATTTTTATTTTTATTTTTCGAATTGTCTACTCATGCATCGATCCATGTTCCATCTAAATTTGAACCTAAATATGTAGCATGATTGTATAAAATGTAAGGAGTGATACAATGCGTACGAGTAAATTTAACCAATAATCACTGAACTTTACCCATGATTACTACTTGCTCATTCATCTTTCACAGATTACTGAATGCTCACTCATCTTTTCATATAATTACTCATTCACCACTCGTCTTTTCAAATAATTGGACGACTTTTATGACAAATTTTCGACAACTTCCGACCACAAAGAATGTCGAATTTTGATACCGTTGGAAAGCCCACGATGACCTCTTCAATTACCCACCAAAATCTCATTATAACGCCAAGGGATTCGATCCGAAAATTGCCTTAAAAGTTGCCCAAATATTCTGGAAATCTGCCCAGATTTTTAGATTTTTTGGGCGACTTTTAAGACAATTTTTCGACAACTTTCGACCATCAAAATTATCGAATTTTGATACCATTGGAAAGCCCACAATGTCCTCTTTAATTACCATCCAAAATTTCCCCATAACTCCAAAGGATTCGGTTGTAATAAACCCACAAAGTCAGCATCTCGAAAAGGCGAAAATTTGGACAAAGTTCGGGATGCTGACTTTGTGGGTTTATTCCGACCGAATCCTTTGGAGTTATCGGGAAAATTTCAGTGGTAATTGAAGAGGACGTTGTGGGCTTTCCAATGGTATCAAAATTAGATAGTTTTGATGGTCGAAAGTTGTCGAAAAATTGCCTTAAGAGTCGCCCAAAAAATCTGAAAATCCGGGCAGATTTTCAGAATTTTTGGGCGACTTTTAAGGCAATTTTCGGATTGAATCCCTTGGAGTTATAATGAGATTTTGGGTGGTAATTAAAGAGGTCATCGTGGGCTTTCCAACGGTATCAAAATTCGACATTCTTTGTGGTCGGAAGTTGTCGAAAATTTGCCATAAAAGTCATCCAATTATTTGAAAAAACGAGTGGTGAATGAGTAATTATATAAAGAGATGAGTGAGCATTCAGTAATCTGTGAAAGATGAGTGAGCAAGTAGTAATCATGGGTAAAGTTCAGTGATTATTGGTTAAATTTACTCCAATGCGTACATAAAGGTGTATACATGAGTTTATATTTCCTCTCATGCAGTGAGATAGTGATTACAAAAAACCTCGCTCCACCCCAAATGGGGTAAAAAAAAACCCGCCCTGAACACCCTTGTCCCGTGAAGGAAAAAAATTTTAAAAAAATATTAAAAATATTTTTATTTCTAGACAATTCATCCGTTAAAAACTCATTTTAAATTATTTTATTCTCTAATAATTTCATATCTTGAAACTTTGAAAATGTAAAAAAGTAAGAAATAAATAGGATAAAAAGTTGCTCTATCCCCACCCCGTCTTTAGGGATGGCAACAGTGTTGATTCGAGGCGGGGCTCCCCAAACTCGCCCTATCTCATTGCCATCCATTAAGTGAGACCCGCATATTTTAAAATATGCGTGAGCCCCCTCCATATTAGAGAGGTGTAATCCTGTGTGTATACCTTGAGATGTACAAACAGTAGTACCCATAAATTGTGACGTCGACTCTTGTTTTTTTTCCCCCCCGAAGGATAAAGATCGAGTTAAACATAAAGATTTCTTTACATGCTATCAAACAAATTTACGTTACGCTTCATTTAAACACAAAATCTTTCATTATGACTCATTGTGGCTCTTTTTGTCTGCTATATTTCCACAAACAGCCAAATTCGGTGCTTTATATAATATAGAGCACTCGACTAATTCAAATGGCATAAAATATTACACAAGATTTTTTATTTTTTATTTTTTGAGACATACGACTAAAGAGTATGCTTGTAAGTGTTTATATATGTTAACACTGGCTGAAACTTAAAACCATTTTTTATTTATATATTTTATAGATTTACGAGTCCTATTATTTATTCGTTACTTATTTCTATGTGATTATAAACACTACTCAAAAAAGTATAATTAGGAGCTCTAGTGAAGACCACTCCTGTCAGATCCCCTAAATGAAAACTAATAAATTAGTTTCCAAAACTATATTTTTATCCTTTATTTTTCAGATGTTTACATGATGAGTTGTGTGTGTGTGTGTGTGTTTTTTTATTTTTATTTTAAATTTTTATTTTAAATTTTATGATGTTGTCAAACAGGGGATAATTGTAAAAAAAGTGTTAAAATGTTACAGGTTATTATCGAACTGTAAGTGTTATGCCACAGGTCCAATCGACTTTGAATATAAACATTTTTAATATATATAGTTGATGCGATTTATAGCAGATCTATTATTTAATTAATATCCAATTAAATTAAATAATAGAGTCCGTAGATTCAAATCTTGGTAATTTGTAAATCACAAGGAGTTGTGATTGTAAGATACAAATTACATATGATTAAATATTAAATCATCCGTGGTCGTGAGTAATGACGAGATACGGATATCGTTTTTACGGATAGACTATCACATGTGGCATTTCTTACTTGTGAAGTGAGTTGCTGATCTCACAAGCTAAAGTGTAGTGACACTTGAATGAATATGTGATTGTTTTGTTATAGAAAAAAAAAACATTGGAGACCCGTCGAGAGATTTCACATGGATAATTATCTGAGTGTCAAATTTTAATCTCTAATATTCGGTAATGAGATTGGTTCTTTGACTTGAGATCATCATAGTACTTTATATGAGAACAATCATGCTTTAACGGTATTGAATGTTGCTCTGCCAATGGCCGCTAATACGGTATTGTTCGGGTATGCCAAGAATCGTATAAAAGTTGTGAATGACTAATAGAGGATTTGCCACTTTTAGATAGTAATTTATTATGATTTGCATTTCATTCAATTAAGTCAATAATGAAATTCTTGGCCAAGGTGTAGTCATAAGTCGAAATGGAGTTTTCAACTTATATTAACTTAATTGTGGAGTAAAAGATATGATCGATAATCGAGATTGAAACACTTCCATATCTCGTAATTGATCGGATCATATTGACGAAGGGATTATAGTTTCAAGGTAAATGAATGAGTTTAATTTTGTCACACCACGTGATATTTCCGTCACATGTATTGTCCTGACACATTGTTAGATGTCAATCTGGGACGACGAACGTGAATAGGTGATAAATTAAAATGATGTTTTAATTTATCTATTTTGATTAGATCAAAATAGTAATTCACGTAGTTAGATATCATGATTGGGAACCCGATAAGTCACACACAAAAGGAGAAATGGAAGATTATGTTTTATCAATTAATTAATTTAATAAGCGTTGGATAAACTAATTATTTCGGTTACTTATTTATTGGCCCAAATTAATTAATTAGATTAATTAATTCATGGACCAAATTTAATTAAATGAGTTAATTAAATCTTGGACTGGGTTAGGAGATGGGCCAAGCCCGTTTGGGTTTGTATAAATAGGTAGCTAGGGTTTTGGATTTGTAGAAAATAGAATTTTCATTAGTCTTACTAGCACAAGAAAAATCATAGTTGTCACAATCTATTTCTCTGGATGGATCAACGTTGGAAGCTGGACAACTGTGGGTGACAAATCGAGTTCCTGGAATAAAAGAAAAGCGAAAAGTTTGCCAAAATTTTTAAAGTACAAGTTTCTATTACAATTTCTATCTAAACATAGCCGGATCCTTGATGGGAATTGAAATATGTATTAATTTTCGTTGTGTACATTTAAGTAGATTCCCAACAGTGGTATCAGAGCCTACTTTGTATTTGTTAGAAATTGTTTAACACGTTTGTGCAATCAAAAATGGATTGTTATACCTTTTTTCTAGTTTCTAGCAATTGTAGAAATTTGATTTTCAATTTTTTTTCTTTAAATCTGATTTGTAAAAAAAAAAAAAAAAAAAAAAAGGATGTTTTAAAAAAAAAAAAAAAAAAAAAAAAGGATGCTAACGGCAAGTGGCAGAATGTGACAACGTTGCCGTGCCTACAGTGATGGCTACTACTGCTGATCTTCTCAGGCAGCAGCAGCGCCCGATGCTGCTGCTCGTTATTGCAGCAGCGTCGATGCTGCTGTAGCGGCTGGAAGCCGTCACTTTGGACAGCAACGACTTCCACATCAGGTGCACAGTCGCCTCCTAAAATCTGGAGGGGGCGAAGAGAAATTTTTGGAGTCCTAGGGTTTCCCGAGACGGGTGGGGTCTTCCTCTACAATATGTGAAATTTCAGGGGGCTGGTTGCTATTATGAAAAGGGGTCATTTTGTAATTCTAATTTAAGGGGCTGTCATGCAATTTTGAAATTTCGGGGGCCCTGCTATTAATTTGAAGCTTGGGCCATAATACAATTATCAAAAGGGTTTTGAATGCAATATGTCAAATGGTTTTGAAATTGAATCTCAAATGGATTTTGACATATATTGTCTATTTTGACCTATATTAAATTTTATTCGAAATTCACGACCTTTTATTATAGTTAAAATTGGATTTTAACTTGGATATTAATTTGACTCTAAAATTGAATTTTATTTTATTTAGGAGTTTTATCCTAAATTAAAATGTTGATTCAATTTAAATTAGATTTGGAGTCTAATTTAATATTTAATTAAAATTTGATTTTAATTAAATAATTCACCTTATTATTTCTTGAATTTAAAATTGGATTCTAATTTGACATTTAATTAAAATTTGATTTTCATTAAATTATCTTACCCTAAATTTCTTCTTGAGATTAGAGTTAGACTCTAATTTGACATTTAATTAAAATTTGATTTTAATTAAACGAGTTTGCCCCAAAATCTTAGAATTAGAGTTGGACTTTAATTTTGCCATTTAATTAAAATTTTATTTTAATTAAATTCAATCGCTTTAAATTTTGAAATTAGAGTCGGACTCTAATATGATATTTAATTAAAATTAGATTTTAATTAAATAAGCTCATCCTAAAATTGTGAAATTAGAGTTGGATTCTAATTTGGTATCTAATTAAAATTTGATTTGAATTAAATATACTCGCTAATTAAATTAATTGATTAATATGATTAATTAATTATTTAATTGTTCCGATCCATTTGTCTAAAATAGTTTAGACGACCTTAATTGCTAAAAGCTTGAAATATATTTGCATATAATATTAGATATTATATAGGAATGCATTTATGTGATGAATGCATTATTAGTGAATAATTGTGGACTCGACCATGTGGATGTTGAATTGTTAATTTTATTCTTATCATTTTTATGGGCTTGCGAGCTCTTAATTGTTTTGGACTTGCAAGTACGTTATTTTTGCTATTATTATGGGCCTACAAGCTTTTAATTATTTTGGACATGTGAGTCCGTTATTGTTATCGTTACTATGGGCTTGCAAGTCCAATTTTCATTTAGACATGTGTGTTAATTAGTATAGAATAAGGTTGTGGCTAGACTAATTGAAGACGCAAGAAGAGAAGAAAACCATGGAAATGGTGCATTTGATACTGATCAATGCAATACTCCTTAGAAATTGACCAACTAGTCTTCCTTATGGCTTGAGAAGACTAAATAGTAAAAGTTCATAATTGTCCACACTATTATATTATATATATATGTTTATTTGCATGGAAGATGTATAATAAAATATATATGATTGTTACGATGAGATCTTTAAATGCAAAACCTCTCAATAAAATATTAAGTCACATTTTATATTTGCCTTCCATCATTATAGTGAAAAAACAGAGTCCTCATTCGATCTCAACTTGTTGAGTACACTTAAGATTGGTCTATTATGGATATGTATGATACTATGAAATATAAGATATTTCTGAATAATGGGTTCGACTTAACTAAAGTGTATATTTTGTTGAGTACACTCAAGAAGATAAATTTTAGAAGTATATTAAACTAACACATAATATGTGTGTAGATAAAGAGTTGTCAGCTTAATGATCTGAGAGTTGTATGAAGATACAATTGATAATAGTATCTACCCAAGTATTTTATTAAAATTTGTGGAGTACACTTAAGGTCTTAATGTAACAAATGGGATCCCAGCCCATTGAGAGCCAAGTATTGATTCCATACATTTATGCGAGAGCCATAAATTTGAATTAAATAGTGGGAGCATAACTAATTTAATAAAAATCCATGTTAAATTAATTGATACATTTTATATATTATTCTTTTTCTTTTCGTCATTTATATTTATTGAGTTGTAAGTAACCATGTGTATCTGAGTGGTATACTGGATGCCAACAATCAATTTAAATTTTCTTGATCGACACTACAACTTGAGAATTATTCTCAGGCATGAGAAAATTGGTCATGTCTTCAAGAAGCCCTTCCTAGAGACACTTGATGATGACTCGATTAAGGGAAGGGTGGCTATTATAATAAACACTGCGATGACAATAGTACTGCACATGTGCGATGCTTGCAACTATCTTAACTGAGTTACAAAAGCAACATAAGAATATAGATGCTAACACATGATTTTTCATTTCAAAGAGTTGTATGATAATAATCATGTGTGGAAGTATATGAAACTTCCAAGAAACTATACCTGTGCAGAATGACAGATGAGTCTTTAGTTAATGCTCAGGTACTGAAGATGCTTGACATTGAGAAGCATTTTAATTGAGTTCAATCATGAATTATAAACTAAGTATTGACTTGGTTCTGCAATATCTGTCAAAGAGAGCTTATTCACAACTAATTATGATTTAACATGAACAAGCTCGAGTGCACACTTATTGAGTTGTTTAACATGCTTAAGACTGTTATACCCAATATCAAAATAATAGCGGGCAAGCCATTGATTCTTCTAAGGATATTAAGAGGAAGTCTAAACGGGCTTTGAGAAAGCATCCAATATGGCTAATACGGTCAAAGCAAAGGCAATACCAAATCTTATGACCTTTGCTTCCATTATAGAATGAAAGGTCATTGGAAGAACTTGCAAGCTTACGTCTAGTTTATGAGTTTCTTAGGTATTTGATACCAGATGTGGATATCATATTTATACAAATATGGAGAAACTAAATAGAAGTAGATCACTGCAAAAGGGAGAAGTTGACCTACACGTTGAAAATGAGCAAAAGTTACTTCATTGCTGGTAGGAGCCTATTTTTTGCGATTGCCTTTTGGTTTAGTATCGGAATTAGAGAAATGTTGTTTTGTATCCACCATAGCTAGAACATTAAAACGAATTTCATATTTGGACATGAACTATTTTAATGTTAAGGATAATTGTTGTTCCTGCTTATCTTGATAAAGATCTTAATGGTTATGGTAAATTACAAAATGACATTAAACATTAAACATTCTATAATAAGTGTAGAAGTTGAGAGGCATAAAAGTAATAATCTGAATAACACCTAAATCTCGCATTGCAAACTTGATCATGTAGATGAAATGCAATTCCAAAATCATATAGATATGTATATGTGGAGTCAATTGATTTTAAATCTTTTGACAAGTGCAAATCATGCCTGTTAGGCATAATGACTAAATCTCCTTTTACTTAAAAGGGAGAAATATCTGCATGATTATTGGTCTAATACATAGTGATAGACCTATGTTAATTAATGCTAGATAAGATTTCTCTTATTTCATCACATTTATTGATGACAATTTCGAAAATGGCTATGTATATTTGGTGAAATTCAAATATGAACCTCTTGAGAGGTTCAAGGGATCCAAGCGAGAAGTAGATAAACAAATAGGCAAAGATATCCTCACACTAAGATCCGATCGAGATGAGAATATCTTAAAGATAAAATTTTAGATTATTTAAGAGAGAATGAGATTCTCTTACAGTGGACTCCTCCATATACACTGCAACATAGTGGTGTATCTGAAAAGAGGAATATTAAACTATTAGATATAGTGCAATTAATAACAAGAAATGCAAACCTCCCAAAATTGTTTTAGGGTTATGCACTAATTGCAGTGTGCTGCACACTAAATCATGTATCATCTAAATTGGTTAACAGTGCTCCAAATAAGCTATGGAAATCAATAGTCCCAACTTATCTCACCTAAAAGTTTCGGACTGTGACACTTTTTTGAAGCGCATTGAATCAGATTAGTTTGACAATAAATTCGATAAATACATATTTGTGAGATATTCAAAGTAGATGTTTGGATATCAATTCTATTATCTCGTTGAGAAGAAAGTTTTCGTCTCACGATATATCGTCTTCTTAGATAAAAATATTTATTTTATAAGAGAACAGTCGGAGCAAAATAGAACTTGAAAGAGTTCAATAATCCACAGATATAGATTGACCAAGTAGATGAATTCGAGTTTTGATCCCACACCTGATGAGGGACATACTCTTGATCAAGAAGTAGAGACTCCCGAGAACATGACAACTCCATTTAAATTTAGTAGGATCAATTCGACTTTCAAGAAGGTGCGAATCCATGATTAATAATCAGATATTACTGATCGAGGATGATGAACCTACTTATTCACAGAAGCAGAGTCAAGTGTTGACTCAGATAGATGTTAGGAGGTCATGAAATCCGAAATGAACTCAATGTATGAAAACAAGATTTGGACCTTGGTCGACCCTCCTGATAGGATAAAACCCATATGTTGTAAATGGTTTACAAGGAAAATGTCGACATGGATGAGAATATCCGTACACACAAAGCAAGGTTAGTAGCAAAATGTTAAGTGTTGACCTTGACGAAACCTTTTGTTTGTAGCCATGCTGAAGTTCATTCGGGTTTTGGTCGCTATAGTTGCATGCCGTAACTATGGGTTAAAGCAAGTCTCTTAGAGATGAAATCTTCGATTTGATGAAAAAATCAAAAGGTTTGCTTTTATCAAATATGAAGATGAATTGTGTGTTTACAAGAAGATAGTGGAAGCATTGTCGCGTTCCTAATATTATATACAAGATATATTGTTGATAGGAAATGATATTCCGATGTTTCAATCATTGAAATAGTGGTTGTTAAAGGATTTACTCATGAACTATATGAGAGACGCAACTTGATCTATACAGATAAATCTAGAAGATTGCTTAACTCATCCCAATCTACATAGATAAAATCTTGAGAAGATTTTGTATGGAGAAATTGATTTATTCTTAAGCGGTGTGTTAGAAATGTTCCAAATGTGAAACAACTGTTAGATCAATAGCAGAAACCTAATACATGATTGCTTCAGAAGCAGCAATGAGTTGCAATGTGGATTACAATGTTCATTAATGAACTTGGAGCAGTTCCTAACATTGTTAATCACATGCCATTGTATTGTGATAACAATAGAGCTATTGCACAAGCGAAGGAACTGAGGTTTCATAGATGATTCAAACATGTATTAAGACAGTATAATCTCATCAGAGAGATAATACATAGAAATGACGTAAAGAGAAGAACGAATTTTCACATTTAATAATATTGCAGATTCACTAACAAAGAGTTGTTGTAGTATAAACATGATCATCATGTAGACTTTTATGGTATTAGATATATAAGTGATTGGATCTAGTGCAAGTGAGAGTTTGTAAGTGTTATGCCCTAGGTCTAATCGACTTTGGGTATAAACACTTTTAATAATATAATTGATGCGATTTATGACAGATATATTATTTAATTAATATCTAATTAAATTAAATAATAGAGTCCGTAGATTTAAATCTTGGTAATTTCTTAATCACAATGATTTGTGATTGTGAAATACAAATTACATATAATTGAATCTTAAATCATCCGTGGTCATAAGTAATGACGATATACTGATATAGTTATTATGGATAGACCATCATGTGTGGTATTTCTTATTTGGGAAGTAATAGCTGATCTCACAAGTTAAAGTGTAGTGACACTTGAACGAATATGTGATTGTTTTGTTATAGAACAAAATGTTGGAGATCCATCGAGAGATTTCATATGGATAACTATTTGAGTGTCAGATGTTAATCTCTAACGTTCGGTAGTGAGATTGGTCATTTGACTTGAGGTCGTCATAGTGCCTTATATGTGGACAGTTATGGTTTGACGGTGTTGGATGTTGCTCTACCAATGACCGCTAATACGGTATCATTCGGGTATGTCAAGAATCGTGTGAAAGTTGTGAATAACCAATAAAGGATTTGTCGCTCTTAGATAGTAAGAGATTATGATCTACATTTCATTCAATTAAGTCAATAACGAAATCCTTGGCCAATGTGTACTCATAAGTCGAAATGGAGTTTTCGACTTATATTAACTTAATAGTAAAGTGAAAGGTATGATCAATAATTAAGGTTGACACACTTTCATATATCATAATTGATCGGATCATATTGATAAAGGAATTATAGTTTCACGGTACACAAACGAGTTTGATTTTGTCATATCACGTGATATTTTTCATCACATGCATTACCTTGATACATTGTTAGATGTCAATTTTGGACGGTGAACGTGATTAGGTGATAAATTAAAAGGGTGTTTTAATTTATCGATTTTAATTAAATCCATATAGTAATTCACGTCGCTAGGCATCATGATTGGGAACCTGATGTGTCACACACAAAAAGAGTAATGGAAGATTGTATTTTACCAATTGATTAAACAAGCGTTGGATAAATTAATTAATTGGGTTACTTATTTATTGGCCATAATTAATTAATTGGATTAATTAATTCATGGATCGAATTCAATTAAATGGGTTAATTAAATCTTGTACCGGGTTAGGAGATGGCCAAACCTGTTTGGGTTTGTATAAATAGGTAGCTAAGGTTTTAGATATGTAGACAAGAGAATTTTCATTATTCTTGTTAGTACAAGAAAAATCCTAGTTATCACAATCTGTTTCTCTGTGTGGATTACCGTTGGAAGTTGGACAATTGGAAAGTTATCGATGACAGATCAAAGTTGCTGGAATAATAGAAAAGCAAAATGTTTGCAGAATTTTTAAAGGTACAATTTTTTATCCCAATTTCTATCAAACATAAAGGGATTTTTAGTGGGAATTGAAATTTGTATAAATTTTCACTATGCATGTTTAAATAGATTCCCAACACGGACTACAATTAATCTTGATTGATTGGGATGGTAAGTACATCTATCCAGAATATCCGAGTTGCAAATTTTATTATTTTCATATAATAGGATCTGATTTCTTGTTATACATATGCAAATCGTGTTGAATAAATTTTATACAATCACAGATATTTTTGGATTTGTTAAAAGGAAAATTTAAGGATTTGTTAAATTAAAGTTATCTTATAAAATTTCTACAAATCTGGGATATCTTTTGACATATCTTTTATTATAAGCTTGTTACCATGTTACTGTAGATTATCATATAAGATTTTATTCCTATTTTTGATAATTGGTTTACCTATAAGTAAGGTAATTAATAAAAAATGGAATCAAACTTCGAAAAATTATTTTTGTCCTTGTTCCAAAAAGTAGAGGCTCATCTGAATTCAAAATCGTGGAGGACATGATGCTTCAACTATGATTTCAAAGCCAATGTGTTCTTTGAACTTTCGAGGAATTTAAAACAAATTGGTGCTTAATGTATAATTCTATCTTTTGATCAAGTCATTTGGCACGAAGTTAAGAACAACGGTTCTTAATCCAAGAGGTGGTTGTAGCCAAATACAGTAGCGGAATGGTGATAAAGTAAAGATAGATGGGTTCGATAACACTTCATTAACAAATCAAAGGAAGATGTAAGGGAATTGTTCTTAGTTTCTTTTGATTGTTCTTTATTAATTTTACGAAATTACAAAAATAAATACTATTGTAGTTAGAACCATTAAAAACTTATTGTAGGAAGTTATGATTGCTTGTTGTTCAGAATTATAATAATGACATTAAAATTCATTTTCTAATTTATCTTGTTTTTAGAATTTATAGTTGGTATCAGAGCGGGTTCACTTTTGAAGTGTGATCTAGGAAAAACGTAGATATGAAATGACCACCTTTTAGACCTCTTGTTCCATCAGGGACTAATTACTTCTATTAGAAAATTAGGATGCAAGTTTTTTATATCAATCCCTTAATTAAAAAAAATTGACACTCTATTGTCTATGATACAAAATACTCAACGATGACTAAAAATGAGATAGGAGGAGAGAAAATGGCAGAAGAGTGGATTACTACATATTTTAGCAAACGGTAGTTGGAATTCAAAAGCTTTAAATGTTATTTTTTTTCTTTTGTAGATTCTAACCAATTTCGTTTGATCTCTAGATACAAGATGACCAAGGAAGCTTGGGATAAACTACGAGTTGCTCGTGAAAGAACTTCCCTTGTGAAGTCATCCAAACTTCAAAAGCGCACCATAGAGTTCGAATAATTGACAATGAGTAAAGATGAACAATTCATGCCAAACTCAATAACATCACCAATTCAACATATATTTTAGGGTAGAAATACTCAGAGAGCAAGATAGTAAAGAAGATCCTTTTAGCTCTACTTGATCGATATCACTTCAAAGTAACTTCCATAGAAGAAAGTAATGATATTGAAACAATAAATGTAGAAGAATTGGTAGATTCACTAATAATCTATGAGTTGTGTCTCCATATAAGAAAGAAAGAAAAAAGATCTAGAATTACCTTCAAAGTAAAAAATATTGATGAAAATGATGAGGATAGGGAAAGTGAATTTGATGATCATATGGCCATGCTCACCAAACAGCTCAAGAAATTCTTGAAGAATAATAAAAATGAAAAAAATTCAAAACCCTGACCACCATAGAAGAAGAAATTCTTTAACAACTCAAGGTAAAATCCACCTACATATATAGAGAATACTCAAAATCGTATCCAATGCCATGAATGTGAGAGATATGGATACTTAGCATCTGAATGTGCCAATACACTGAGAAGTCATGTTCTAAGAAAACAATAAACATCACATTTAGTGAAGATGAGGATGAAGAATTAAACTCAGACGAGGAGGACAAAACTGATGATAAATAGGTAACCTCGTTTATTATCAACCTACAGTCTGATTTTGTTCCCTACTTGCCTGCAGCTACAGAATCATTGGTTAGAGACATATCCGAACCAAGTCGCATATGTTCGGAATATATGCCTTCATGAAAGGAAATCAGAAAATTAAGCAAGAAAAAATTATCGCTCTTCATGTAATGATTGAGTTCATTAAAGAAGAAAGAGTCGTCGTTGTTGCTGAAAATGAAACTCTATCCAAACTCTTAAAAGAGAAAGAAAATAAGTCTTGGAGCTCATTGCTAAATTAAATAACGAGAAGGAAAGAGTTAGACAGCTAATCATTGGATCCTCCAGTTTAAGTGAAGTTCTTAGCTACTGATTAACTAGACAGAAAAACGAGTAAAACAAGAAGTAGGCTGGGAAACTGATGATTCCTTTATTTACTTGTGAAAGTATTTATACAGCAAATGGTAACAAACTTCAGCAGAAAATCTCTAAAAATATGCAACAAAAATTCAAATATAGAGCAGATTTACTTTATTTTTTTTATTCCAGATAAATCTCCTACAATTCCAACTAATTTGACACCTTCAAATTCTGATTTTATGCGGTAAATATGGCATATTTCAATACTCTTCCTTGCTATTTTTGTTGCAAACTCCAATTTTTTCTTCAAAAATTCAAACCGTGCTTTGGACAAACCCTTAGTTAGAATGTCTGCAAGTTGAATACTTGTGTTGCAATACACCAGCTTTACTTCACTATTATTTTCCACTTCCCTGATAAAGTAGTATTTCACCTTGACGTGCTTGGTTCTTCCATGGAACACGGCATTGTTTGAAATTGCTATTGCAGCCTAATTATCGACAAATATTTCAGTTGCTTCTTCTTGTGTCAACATTAGATCTGCCAAGATCTTTCTTAACCATAAAGCTTGATTAACTGCAGCAGTTGTTAACGCATGCTCAGCTTCTGCAATTGACTGAGCAACAACCTCCTGCTTCCTTGAACTCCAGCAAAAACACCCTGAACCAAGACTGAATAGTTAACCTGAGGTGCTCTTCATGTCTTCACAAGCTCCAGCCCAGTCACTATCTATATATCCATACAAAATTGACTCATTTTTCTTTTTAAATTTAACTCCCAAATCCAGTGTCCCTTGTATGTATCTCAATACTCTTTTTGCAGCTTTAAGGTGTACTTTCTTAGCACAATGCATAAACCTTGAAAGTAAGCTGACAGAGTGCACTATATCTGGCCTTGATGCTGTCAAATACATCAAACGACCAATCAACCTTCGATAAAAGCCTTCATCAACTACTTGAGCTCCTTCTTGACAGAACTTCTCATTTTGAGCCAATGGAGTATCTATGGGCTTGCATTCCTCCATTTTGAATTTTCTTAACACTTCCTTAGCATACTTTTCCTGACTAATAAAAATCTCATTTTCTATTTGTTGGATTTCCATTCCAAGAAAAAAACTCATCCCACCAAGGTCTGTCATCTCAAATGCAGCCATATTTTCTCTTTAAACAACTTGACAAGCTCTGCACTGCTTCCTGTCACTAGCAAATCATCCACATATAGTGAGATAATAATTATTTCATTTTTTCTGCTTTAACATACAAAGTATTCTCACTTAGGCTTTTATTAAAACCAATGCTCATCAAGTGTTCATCAATTCTTCCATACCAGGCTCTTGGGGCTTGTTTTAGCCCATATAGAGCTTTTTTAAGAAAATAAACCTTGTTAGAATTATCTTCAAATTCCTCTGGTTGTTCAACAAAAATTTCTTCCTGCAAATAACCATTTAGGAATGCAGATTTGACATCCAGATGATAAATTTTCAATTGCTGATGTGCTACAATTGCAAGAAGTAGCCTTATTGTGTCCAACCTTGCTACTGGTGCAAAGGTTTCTGAAAAATCCACTCCAAACTGCTGTGCATACCCTTTCACCACCAGTCTAGCTTTGTACGTGTTCACAGTCCCATCTGCATTCAGTTTTGTCCTATAAATCCATTTAACTCCTATTGCTTTTTTGTGTAAAGGCCTATCCATAAGCTCCCAGGTTTGATTCTTACGAATCATCTTTATCTCCTCCTGCATTGGGATCATTTGCTGTTTCTTCATATCCAGCAGGTTCCAAAACTACTACATTACATTTCTGGTAAATTTCAGCAAGAGACCTTGTCCCTCTCACTAGTAGCTCATTATAGTTGTCTTCATCAAGTTCGATTGCTTCCTCTCTTTCTGTTGTCTGTCTTATTGGTTCTGATTTTTCCCAATTCCATTCTGCATCTTCATCAAATGTCACATCTCTGCTAATAATGAATTTTCCGGTCAATGGTTGGAAAATTCTATATCCTTTAGTGATTGTGCTGTATCCCATAAAAACTCCATATTCTGCCTTTTCATCCAACTTTTCCCTCTTTGCATCTGGAATGTGAGTGAAGCACAAATAGCCACAAAATTTTATATTTGACACATAAGGTTTAGTGTCATGCCATGCTCCAAAAGGAGTTTTCCCTTCAAGGCTCTTGTTGTAAGCCAGTTCAACAAAAATACAGTAGTGTTAATTGTTTCTGCCCAAAATATGTTTCTCAAATAACAAACATCTAGCAATCTCCATTATTGTTCTATTTTTCCTTGCACTCACACCATTCTGCTGAGGAGTGTATTTTGCAGTAAATTGATGCTCAATCCCTGTATCCTCACAAAATGTTGCCAACATCTCAGCTGTATACTCAGTCCCATTATCGGACCTTAATACCTTGATTTTGCAGCTACTTTGGTTCTCAATCCAAACTTTGAATTTCCGGAAAACCCCTGCAACTTCTGATTTTTGCTTCATGAAATACACCCAACCCATCCTGCTAAAGTCATCAATGAACAGAATGAAATACCTATTTCCATTAAGTGACTCTGTCCTCATTGGTCCACATACGTCAGTGTGGATAAGTTGCAATCTCTCTGTTGCTCTCCAAGCTTTGTTAACTGGGAATGGTTGTCTGGATTGTTTCCCAAGTTGGCATGCTTCACACACTTTGGCTTGTTCTCCGGTAAATGTCATTCTCTTTACCACTTCTTCTTTCTGTATGAACTCCAATGTAGAATTATGAAAATGTCCCATTCTTCTGTGCCATACATCAGCCTGTGAGCAAGAATATGCACTAGATTAATTTTTCCTCAAATCCAGGCTGAACCTCTTGCTTTTCAAATCAACAGAGATAAGAAGTGCACCACTAGAATCAGTAATTTCACAAGTTTTATCTTTAAAAAAATACTGAATAGCCCTTTTCAAGCAGCTGCCCAACACTAAGCAGGTTTTGATTTATTTCTGGTACAAAAAGTACATCAGTAATTAGCTTTTTACCTGTAGAACCTGTCATAGCAACAGTTCCCTTTCCTTTTACCTCAATCAATTGACCATTGCCTATCTTGACCTTTGATTCTGATGACTTGTGCAATTCTTGAAAGAGGGATGCATCATTTGTCATGTGATTGGTGCATCCACTATCAATAAGCCAAGCATCACTGGTACTGTTTCCAGTCAAATAAGTAGCCACAAATAGCTGCTCCTCCTGTTGTTGATGCATCATCTGTGCCTGAGCTGGTTTTCACTTCATTTGCTTATTTTTACAGACTTTTTCCATGTGCCCCATCTGCTTGCATGATCTGCACTGGATGTCTGGTCTAAACCAGCAATATTTTTGTTGATGTGAAGTTTTTTTGTAGCGTAGACATGGTGGATATCTACCTCTGTTGCCTTCATTGTTGTTTCCATCTTCTCTTTTATGATTTCTATTCCACTGCCTTTTACCCTTATTTATTTCTTGTTTCTGATCGGTCTCTTTCACCTGAAAAGCTCCTTCCACTGTCTCCTCTGTCTGTAAGCTCTTCTTTGCTCCTGAGCTTGCATTGCATTAATCAATTCTCTTAAGGTGATTGTTGACAGATCCCTGGACTCTTCAAGTGATGAAATCTTGGCCTCAAAACGTTCAGGAACTGTTACCAAGATTTTTTCCACAACCCTTCTATCTGGAAGCTCTTCTCCTAGCAATCTGATTTTATTGACTACTGTCAACAAAACTCGATTTGATTTTGAATACCTCTCCAAACGAGAGTTACCTGCATTATATACTGTGTGTGTTTCTAATTACAAGGCTCAATCTTAGCCATTACACTAATTCACGCTAGTCATTACACTAATTATGCTACAATTACAATAATCACTCCTCTATCATGCTTATCTAGAAAATGGAATAAGGGAGGGGGAAAGGGGAATTAGTCCATAATTGGATCCATATTGATATCCCCCCTCAAATTGCTGCTGGTCGATCAAGAAGCATCAATTTGTTTACAAGAAATTGATGACGATTTCGGATCAGCGATTTTGTGAAAATGTCAGCTTTCTGAAGAGCAGTTGAAATGTGAGGAAGAGAAATGACACGAGTATCCAAAGCTTCACGAATAGAATGACAGTCCACTTCAATATGCTTAGTGCGCTTATGGTAAACCGAATTAGCAGCAATCTGAATGGCACTTGTGTTGTCGGCATGGAGTGGAGAAGGACCAGATTGAGGAAAACCTAGTTCAGCAAGAAGCCCCCAAACTCATATAATCTCAGAACAAGCAGCAAACATTGCCCGATACTCAGATTCAATGGATGACTTAGAGATACGACTTACTTCTTACTTTTCCAAGATATCAGAGAATCACCAAGAAACATGCACCATCCCGTAACAGAACGTCGAGTGTCTGGACAACCAGCCCAATCTGCATCACTATAAGCAGTAAGACAAAGAGAAGACCCGGTAGGAAAGAACAATCCACGACTAGATGTGCCTTGAAGATAGCGAATGATACGACGAACGAAAGCTAGATGGAGATGATGTGGAGTGTGCATGAACTAGCTAATTTGCTGGACTGCGAAAGAAATATCAGGCCTCGTAAGAGTCAGATAATTTAGGCTGCCCACCAATTGACGAAACACAGTAGGATCAGAGAGAAGATCTCCTTCTTCACAACGATACTTTGTATTTACTTCTAGAGCAGTATCCACAGTAGATGAATCCTGAAGACCGGCCAACTTAGTCAAATCTTGCGTGTATTTATGCTGATTCAGGAAAATACCAGAGGAATGTGTGTGAACTTCCAGCCCTAAGAAGTACGTAAGAGATCCAAGATCCTTCATATGAAAAGAGGCCTCAAGATGCTGCTGTAGACGAGTAATCAAAGCGTAATCCGTTCCAGTAATTACAATATCATCAACATAGATGAGGAGAAGAACAATACCGGTAGAGTTCTTGCAAAGGAACAAGGAAGAGTCATACTGGCTCTGTTGAAATGAATAATGAAGCAAAGTAGATCGGAACTTATCAAACCATGCTCGCGGAGCCTGTTTCAACCCATATAATGGGCGCTTCAACTTACAGACTTCTGAGGATGAGCCAGAGGTTAACCCTGGAGGTAGTGTCATGTAAACTTCTTCTTTGAGATTTCCATGGAGAAAGACATTTTTTTACATCCATTTGTTGGAGCGGCCAACCTTGAGAAGCAGCAATAGAAATAACCATTCGCACGATGCTCATCTTGGCTACTGAAGCAAAAGTTTCCTCATAATCAACACCATATTTCTGTCTGTTACCAAAAGCAACCAATCGTGCCTTCTATCTATCCAATGTCCCATCATACCGTAATTTGATTGAATAAACCCATTTGCAACCAAGGGCTTTAACATTCTTAGGATAAGGAACAACATCCCAAGTGTCATTATCTTTAAGTGCACGAAGTTTGTCTGCCATTACTTCTCGCCAGCATTCATATTTTACTGCTTCAAAGTACCCTGTAGGTATGGGAATAGATGACAAAGTAGCATGAAGAGATGTATGAGAAAAGCCATACCGATCAGGAAGAGGAGAAGTTCTGGTGGAACGGCGAATATTAGTGTCCAAGTCTAGCTCATTCTTGGAAGGTTGTATTTGTACGACCTCAGATGGCGGGTCTGGTATATGAAGGGGCAAAGTTGGGCGTCGTCGTTCATACACGAATCTAGGCTTGAACCGTTCAGGAGTAGAGGACAACTCATGGAAATGTGGAAGGGCATGTGTCTTCGGTAAAGGCTCAACATGAGTGGGAAAGAAATATTGATTTTCGAAGAAAACAACATGACGAGAAATACGAAATCTATTGGAGCATGGATCATAGCAAACATATCCTTTATGAGAAATACTGTAACCCATAAACGCGCATTTAACTGATTGAGCGGAAAGTTTGTTTCGTTCATGTGGAGGTAAATGAACAAAACAGACACATCTAAAGGTATGCATGTCAAGGTAGTTTGGGTATTGATGATGCGAGCAATAATAAGGAGTTTCAAATTTCAGAACACTTGAAGGCAATCGGTTAATCAAATAGATTGCCGTAGATAAAGCCTCAACCCAGAATTTAGGTAGAACTGAGGATTCTAGTAGCAATGTACGAACAATATCTAACAGATGACGATTCTTACGTTCAGCAACACCATTTTGCTCGCGTGTATAGGGACAAGAATGTTGGGAGACAATGCCCTTTTGGTGAAGAAAATCATGAAATTTTAGAGACATATATTCACCTCCCGAATCAGACCTTAGTATTTTAATGCTCGAAGAAAATTGAGTTTCAACATAAGTGATAAATTGTTGAAAAACAAAAAACACCTCAGATTTAGAATAAAGAAAATAGATCCAAGTATACCTGCTATAATCATCAATGAATGTAACAAAGTATTTATACCGAGACATACCCCACACATTACTATGAATCAAATCAAAACTTCTTTCAGCCCGACTACCTTGAGAAGGAAAGGGAAGAGACTTACTTTTACCTAATTTGCATGTATAACAATTAAGAGAAACATAAGATGAAAATTGATCTTTTTTGCCCAATAAGCCAGAGTTTATTAAATAAGATAAAACAACAGAGTTAGGATGACCCAAACGTTTGTGCCAGATTTCACTCTTATTGTTAACTTTATTACAAGCCATAGAAATAACTGGTGGAATGGAAAATAACAGAGGAAACAATCGACCAACTTTAGGCCCCTACGTGAGTATCCTCCCCGACTGGTGGAATGGAAAATAACAGAGGAAACAATCGACCAACTTTAGGCCCCTTCGTGAGTATCCTCCCCGACACCTGATCCTGCACAATACAACCATCACGAGAAAATCGAACGTCATAGTCATTATCAACCAACTGACCAACAACTATAAGACTAGTAGAAAGTGCACGAGATACGAGAACATCTTTCATAGTGGAGTTAATGTCTCCAACGACATAAATAGGTAATTGACTACCATTAGCAGTTTGAATGTATGAGGATCCCTTATATGTTCGAATATTGCTAAGAGTATCAGAAGAATTAGTCATATGATTCGATGCACCAGAATCAACAAGCCATGATGATGATGGTAAAGAACCCTTACCTTGAAGGCCCAAAGACAAGAAGGCCGAAATAATCATCTGCTGAACCATCTCATGAGTAAGGACAGATGAGTTGCTAGCAGAGGAAGTACTAACCGTAGCTTGATATGCATTAGCCTGACGGTTCTAAGGACGAGTCATACATTCTTTAATTGTATGCCCTGCTTTCTTGCAATAGTTACAATATTTATTTCGACAGTGGACAGCTATATGTCCATATTCCTTGCAGCTAAAGCATTGGACCTTTCGCATGTCTTTAACCCTACCTTTCCCTTGAGCAGCATTGGCAACCGCATTAACTGGTGTTTTGTCTGATAATTGGCCTGTGTAGCAAGACGTTGTTCCTCCCGAAGTAACTCTCCGAAGCACACATCCAAAGAAGGAGTTGGATCGCGATTTATCAAACTAGATCGAGCTGCCTCGAACTCAGGTTGCAGCTTCATTAAGAACTGATCTCTCTTGCTCTGCTCATGTACTTCTTGGACTGCTTCAAGAGAGGCATCTGGCACCTTAGAATAAATCATATCGGTATATCCTGCCCACAAGATTTGAAACCCAGAATAATACTCTTGAATGGATTTATCGGTTTGAGAATAACTAGCAATTTTCGACTCCATTTGAAATCGTCGTGCTGTATTGTCCTGGTGGTAAACTTTCTTTAAATATTCCCACATACTCTTAGCAGTCTTGTACGGCCTTAGATTTAGAACAATCATAGGGTCAATAGATGCTAAAATCCAAGTCATAACCCGAGCATCTTTAATTTTCCAATTTGCCAATTCTTTAGGACCTGTGGGGGCAGAATCACTTCCATCAATATGACCCCACAATTCCTTCCCAGTAACGAATAAACGAAATTGAAATTCCTAGGTAGAATAATTTTTTCCGGTGAGTTTCACAGCAAAAAATTCTAAATTTCCAGTAGACATAATTAAAAAAAAATAACACACAAGCCCAACAGATATTAGTTCGTGACAATAAGTTTAATACCTCGAGCCCAATTTATTTTGGCCCAAGACACACACACGATTAGAGAACACTTTAGCTAGCGGGTTTGGCCCAATTAGAAATAAAGGCCAATTGATTGGTAATTCTCCCAAGACCGAACCTAAGGCAGTTATCGCCGGCAACAGAAGTCGTCTCACAGAGATGAGTCCGTCCACCAAAACTAGAAATAGGACTGATCGCTGCCAACCACAAGTTTCTCCAACACAATCAGTCGGATCGACGACACAGAGATGGGCAGAATTCACGTCGATTTCAGCCCCAACAACTCCTGCACAGAAATTTGACGGCTACCACAGTGAGTGATCCGCCAGGTGAGTCCCAAAAAAAAAACGATTTTGAGCTTTATAGTCAAGCCCAAAAAAAATATCAGGAAAGTCTTCTTTTTTTAGAGTGAAGGCTCTGATACCATGTCAACAAAACTCGATTTGATTTTGAATACCTCTCCAAACCAGAGTTACTTGCATTATATACTATGTGTGGTTCTAATTACAATGCTCAATCTTAGCCATTACACTAATTCACGCTAGTCATTACACTAATTATGCTACAATTACAATAATCACTCCTCTATCATGCTTAACTAGGAAATGGAATAAGGGAGGGGAAAGGAGAATCAGTCCATAATTGGATCCATATTGATAACTACCACCATCAATCTATCAGTGTAGTCCTTGATCCCTTCTGTTTCTTTCATTTTCTGCATCTCGAACTCCCTTCTTAGATTTAGGATTTGCATTTTCTTTGTTCTAATGTTTCCTTGATATTCTTCTATAAGAAGATCCCATGCCTGTTTAGCTGTTTCACAGGCAATAATCTTTGTAAAAATTGAATCTGACACTGCTAAATGAATGCATGTCTTGGCTTTATACCTCCTTGTTCTCTCATCTCTTTGGTTTCTAATTTGTGCAACAGTTGGATCCTCAGGTGCTGGTGGTTCTTCTGTTTCCACCAAATCCCAAAGATTATTTGCTTGCAAAAATGCCTCCATTTTAACAGCCCAAATGTGATACTTTTCTCCTGTGACAATCGGAGGTGTTGCCATGTAATTGTTTCTAGCCATATTTGATTCACTCATCACAGGTCCCTTAAGAAGTTATGCTCTGATACCAATTTGTTGATTAACTTGACAGAAAAATGAGTAAAACAAGAAGTAGGCTGGGAAACTGATGATTCCTTTATTAACTTGTGAAAGTATTTGTACAGCAAATGGTAACAAACTTCAATAGAAAATCCCTAAAAATATGCAAAAAATATTCAAATATAGAGCAGATTTATTTTGTTTTTGTTATTCTAGATAAATCTCCTATAGTTCCAACTGATTTGACACCTTCAAATTCTGATTTGATGCAGTAAATATAGCATATTTCAACATTAGCCATGGAAGAACATCGAGCATCAAAGAGGGTTTAGGATGTGAAGAAAAAGAGAAGGAGAAGAAATCTAATCACTTAAAGTTTGTCAAAGAAACTAAATTTGATATATCAACAAGTCATACCTTTGAAGCTGTAGGTAGTAAAGTAAACAGATAGAATCTCAAACAGCAAGGTTATAGCCGTGTCTAGTTTACAAAAGCAAGTTCAGACTGACTCCAAATACTTGATTCAGATCAAACCATCAGGTAAAAAAGTAAGGTATCACTGCTAAACATAGAAAGGTAAAACATAGCACACTATTAGATGTAGTTTTTGTGGTAAGTATGAACACGATTTACTTAAATATTTATCTCACAATAAACAAGAAGTCATCAAAAGGGTTAACTTGCTTGCTGATACTTTAAAACACAATCCTAATGATAGAATAAGGCAAGTTTGGGTAATAAGGAGTGATTTTAGCTGCTATGTTCTCAATCTAGGATATGAATCCATTGTGCCTGATGCTTGATAATTTGACAATGGCTACTATAGACATATGTCTGATAATTGTTCGATTCCCACCAATTCTAAAATCATGCAGGTAGTCTAGTTACTCTCAAGCGTGGCGCTAAATGTAAAATTGAATGTGTTGGTTGTAGGGAATTTACTTAAACATGCATAGCGGAATTTAAGAAATTTCAATTCCCATTCAGGATTCAGCTTTGTATTTAGATAAAAACTGTGATAAGAAATATACCTTTACTTGTAATTTGCAAACTCCTTTGCATTATTCCTTTCCAGCAGCTTGAATCTGCCTCCCACAACTGTCCAATTGTCCAGCCTCCAATGAAATCCACACAGAGAATAGACTGTAACTGCTAGAGTTTCTCTCTTGTGCCAGCAAGAATAATTAAAAACTTATGGACCTCAAACCCTAGCTATGTATATATATAAACCCAAACGGACCCGACCTGGTCCGGTCCAATATTTAATTAATCCAATTAATTAAACCTGGTCCGTGAATTAATTAATCCAATTAATTAATTCGGGAATATAAATAATAAATTCAATTAATTAATTTATCCAACGATTGTTAAATTAACCAATTGACAATTTACAATCTTCCAATTCTCTTTTATGTGCGACCCATTAGGTTCCCGACCACGATAGCTAACGTCGTGAAATATTATTTTGATCTAATCAAAATTGATAAATTAATACACCCTTTTAATTTATCGTCAATTCACACTCGCCGTCCCTGATTGACATCTAGTAATGTGTCAGGGCAATACATGTGACGGGAAATGTCACGTGGTATGACAAAACCAAATTCGTTCGTTTACCGTGAAACTATTATCCCTTCGTCAATACGATCTGATCAATTACGAGATATGAAACTGTGTCAATCTCGATCATTGATCATATCTTTCACTCCACTATTAAGTCAATATAAATCGAAAACTCCTTTTCGACTTACGAGTACACCTTGGCCAAGGATTTCATCATCGACTTAATTGAATGAAACGCAGATCATAATCTCCTATTATCTAAGAGTGACGAATTCTTTATTGATCAATCACAACCTTCATACGATTCTTGACGTACCCGAACGATGTCGTATTAGCGGCCCCTTTCAGAGCAACATCCAACACCGTCAAAGTATGACTGTCCTCATATAAGGTACCATGATGACCTCAAGTCAAATGACCAATTCCACTACCGAACGTTAGAGATTAGCCACTGACACTCAGATAGTTATCCATGTGGAATCTCTTAGCGGGTCTCCAATATTTTGTTCTATAACAAAACATCCACGTGTTCATTTATGTGTCATCACACTTTAGCTCGTGAGATCAGCTACTTACTTCACAAGTAAGAAATGTCACACGTGATGGTCTAACTGTATTAACGATATCCGTATCTCGTTATTACTTACGACCATGGTTTATTCAAGATCCAATTATATGTAATTTGTATCTCACAATCACAACTCCTTGTGATTAACAGATTACCTAAAAATTGGATCTTCGGATTCTATTATTTAATATTATTCATTACAAAATAAATAATAGATCTCGCCAAAATCAAATGCATTAAATATATTAAAAGCATTTACATCCTAAATCGATTGGATCTAGGGCATAACACTTACAAACTCCCACTTGCACTAGATCCAATCACTCACGTATCTAATACCATAAGCATCCACATGACGATCATGTTTCTGTTGTGACAACGGCTTTGTCAGTGGAACTGCAATATTATCATCTGTGGGAACTCGCTCTATCGTTACGTCATTCCTTTGTATAATCTCCCTGATGAGATGATATCGCCTTAGCACATGTTTGGATCGTTGATGAGACCTTGGTTCCTTCGCTTGCGCGATGGCTACATTGTTATCACAATACAAAGGTATGGGATCAACAATGCTAGGAACGACTCCAAGTTCATTAATAAACTTCTTGATCCATACAGCTTCCTTTGCTGCTTCAGAAGCAGCTATGTACTCTGCTTCTGTTGTTGAATCAACGGTTGTTTCCTGTTTGGAACTTTTCCAACTAACCGCTCCATTGTTGAGAGTAAACATATATCCTGACTGAGACTTGCTATCATCTTTATCAGTTTGAAAACTAGCATCAGTGTACCCCTAAATTTTCAGTTCATTTCCTCCAAAGATCAAGAACACATCTTTAGTCCTTCTTAAGTACTTAAGAATGTTCTTAACCGCTATCCAGTGTTTCTCACCAAGGTTTGCTTGAAACCTGCTCGTAACACTTAGAGCATATGAAACATCTGGTCTTGTACATAGCATCGCATACATGATAGATAGGAAGCATAAGGAATCTTGTCCATACGACTCATTTCATCATGTGTTTTAGGACACATATCTCTTGAGAGGTAAATCCCATGTGACATGGGGCATAATTCTCTTTTAGACTCTTCCATATTAAATCTTCTCAAGATTTTATCTATATACGAAGATTGGGATAAGCCTAGTAATCTTTTAGATCTATCTCTATAGATCTTGATTCCCAAGATATACGCTGTTTCTCCCATATTTTTCATGGAGAAATTCTTTGACAACCATAATTTTACCGATTGAAGCATTGGGATGTCGTTTCCCATTAATAATATGTCATCGACATATAATATCAGGAATACGACTGCGCTCCAATTGTTTTCTTATAAACACACGGTTCATCTTCATTTTTGATAAAATCAAACCTTTTGATTGTTTCATCAAAACGAAAATTCCAGCTCCTAGAGGCTTGCTTTAATCCATAAATGGATCAATTTAGCTTGCATACTTTGTTGGCTCCTCTGGATTCAAAACCTTCAGGCTGTGTCATGTACACCTCCTCTTGCAGGTTTCCATTAAGGAAAGCAGTTTTGACATCCATTTTCCATATCTCATAATCATGGTATGCAGCTATTGCAAGCAAAATTCGAATGAATTTTAGCATGGCTACAGGCGAAAAAGTTTCATCAAAGTCAATACCTTATCTTTGTGTGTAACCCTTCGCTACTAGCCTTGCTTTGTATGTGTGGACGTTTCCATCCACATCGACCTTTTTCTTGTAAACCCATTTACAACCTATCGGTTTTATCCCACCTGGAAGGTCGACCAAGGTCCAAACCTTGTTCTCATACATTGAGTCCATTTCGGATTCCATGGCATCTTGCCATCTCTTCGAATCAACACTTGACTTTGCTTCTGCATAATTTGTAGGTTCATCATCCTCGATTAATAATACTTGATTAGTAATCGTGAATTTGTACCTTCTGGGAGGTCAAATGATCCTGCTTGATTTACGCTGAGCTAGAGTGTCCTCAGGGTTCTCTACATCCTGATCAAGAGTCTGTCCACCAACAGGTGTAGGATCAGACTCAAGTTCATCTAATTGGTCAAGTGTCTGTGGATTCTTGAACTTCTTCAAGTTCTAGTTTGCTCCCACTACCCTCTCCTAAAATAAACTCTTTCTCTAGGAATATGGCATGCCTTGAGATGAACACTTTTTTCTCAACGGGATTATAGAATTGATATCCAATTGTCTCCTTTGGATATCCCACAAATACACATTTGTCAGATTTAGCTTCAAGCTTATCTGATTCATTTCGCTTTACATAAGCGTCACAGCCCCAAACCTTCATATGAGATAAGTTTGGTCTTTTTCCTCTCCATAGCTCGTATGGAGTTTTGTCGACCGATTTAGATGGGACACGATTAAGTGTGTAGCACGCAGCAATTAGTGCATGACCCCAAAATGATTTTGGGATGTTTGCATGGCTCATCATAGATCGCACCATGTCTAACAAAGTGCGATTCCTCCGTTCAGATACACCATTATGTTGCGGTGTATATGGCGAAGTCCACTGTGAGAGAATCCCGCTCTCTTTAAGATAATCTAAAAATTCTCCCTTTAAATATTCTCCATCTCGATCTGATTTTAGCGTGAGTATATTTTTACTAGTTTGTTTCTCTACTTCAACTTTGAATTCCTTGAACTTTTCAAGTGCTTCATGCTTGAATTTCATCAGATATACATAACCATGTCTAGAATGATCATCAGTGAATGTGATGAAGTAAGAGAAACCACCTCTGGCAGTTATTGACATGGGTCCACATACATCAGTATGTATTAGTCCCAGCAGTTCTGTCGTTCTTTCTCCTTTTCCAGTAAAAGAGAACTTGGTCATTTTGCCTAACAGGCACGACTCGCATCTGTCAAATGATTCAAAATCAGTTGACCCTAAGTATCCATCTTTATGTAACTTGGAAATGCGTTTGTCGTTAATATGACCCAATCTGCAATGCCACAGGTATGTATTATTTAGATTATCACTTTTATGCCTTTTATTTTCTATATTCATAATAGACAACTCAGTATCAAGAATATAAATTCCATTCTGTAACACACCACAACCATAAAAGATCTCATCTTTATAAAACGAACAACGATTGTTCTTAACATTAATTGAAAAATCACTCATGTCTAAACACGAAATAGAAATAATGTTTTTAGTAATGGCGGGAACAAAATAACAATTCTCTAATTCTAATACTAAGCCTGAAAGCAGTGGTAAGAAGTATGTCCCTACAGCTAATGCAACAACTCTTGCTTCGTTTCCCAAGCGCAAGTTTCCCACGCGTAGGTCAACTTCTCTTTTCTGCAGTGCTCTACTTCTCTTTAGTCCCTGCATATTTATACAAATATGAGATCCACATCCGGTATCTAATACTCAAGAAGCTAATGAAGTAGACATATTAACCTCGATAACAAAAGTACCTGAAGAAGAAGCTTCAGAAGACTTCTTTCCCTTCAAGCTTGCGAGGTAAGCCTTGCAGTTCCTCTTCCAATGACCTTTCACTCCACAGTGATAACATGGGTCATCAGATTTGGTGTTGTCCTTGTCTGCTTTGACTGCTTTGTTATTGCCCTTAGCCTTTTTGGATGTTTTCTTAAAACTTCCTTTGATTTTCCTCTTAGTTCCCTTGGAGGAATGAATAGCTAAGACATGCCCAGTGTTAGCCTTGACATTGGGCTCCACAGTTTTAAGCATATTAAGCAACTCAGGGAGTGTGCATTCTATCTTATTCATGTTAAAATTCATAATGAACTGTGAATAACTATCTGGCAGAGATTGTAGAACCAAGTCAATACTTAGTTCATGATCCATGATAAAACCCAGTGAACTCAGTTTTTCAATAAAACCAATCATCTTCAACACGTGAGCACTGACTGATGATCCCTCTGCCATTTTGCACCGGTATAGTTGTTTAGAGGTCTCATACCTCTCCACACGAGATTGTTCATCATACAACTCCTTGAGATAAAAAATCATAGTGTAAGCATCCATACCCTCATGTTGCTTCTGCAACTCAGGAGACATAGCTGCAAGCATCACACATGCTGCAGTGTTATCGTCATCACTGTGTTTATTGTAAGCAGCCACCTCTTCCTGAGTGGAATTTTCAGTAGGCACCACTGGAAAGGACTACTCAAGGACATATCCAATTTTCTCATGCTTGAGAACAATTATCAAATTGCGGTGCTAATCGAGAAAATTTGGTCCGGTCAGTTTGTTGGCATCCAGTATGCCTCTCAAATTCATATGATTACTCATGATCCAAAAACTGTAAATGACGAAAAAAATAGAATTAATATGTATTATAATGCATATGCATAAATTCAATATGGACTTTAATTAAACGTGCTCCCACTGTCTAAAATAAATTCATGACTCTCATACATAAATTATTTGAATCCACACTTGATTCACAGTGGGCTGGGATCTCATTCGTTGTATCGAGATCTTGAGTGTACTCAACAAATCCTAATAAAACATTGGGTAGATATTATTATCAATTGTATCTCTATACAACTCCCAGATCATTAAGCCGACAACTCTTTTGTCTTCACACATCTTATGTGTTAGCTTAACATGCCTCTAAAACTTATCTCCTTGAGTGTACTCAACAAAAGATAAATTTTAGTTAAGTTAAACCCATCATTCATAAATATCAAATATTTCATAGTGTCAAATATATCCCTAATAGACCAGCCTTGAGTGTACTCAACAAGCTAAGGTCGATTTAAGATTCTCGTTTTTCACTATAATGATGGAATGCAAATAATACTAACTTAATAATTTTTAACGAGGGATTTAATGTGCAATGGTCTCATCAAGCATATATATATATATATATATATATATATATATATTGTTTTTAAGGAACCTTTTAATCTTTGCCTTCCAATCTATTGTATCTCCATCTTGTATGCAATGAATATAGGCATATGATGCTCTAATTTACGTGTTCAAAAATTATCAAAGAACTCAAGAATTATTGTGCAGTAAAATGCCTCATAGGTTGATAACTCTCGTAACAATCTATGCCCCTTATTTCAATTCTAATTACAAATGTGCTTATCATTACCTGTAAGTTCATGTTTGGTAGAAATTCAAATCTAAATTTTAATTTAAGTTAAAGTTAATAATTAATTTTAACTATATGTATTATGGGATCCATAACTTTTCAACTATACTTTGTTTTAAGTTTTAAGTTTAAACTAAGAAAACAAAATTACATATTCTCTGTTTGAGAGTGTTTGATTCGGGATTTTTTTCTCTATATCTTCTCTTCCTTTTATATTCCCTTGATTATTTCTTATTGTGGCAAACTGCTTAGAAACTGCTTGATTGCTGTATAACTATCCACTTTCTTTATGATAGCTAACTTGTCGTAGAACTGCTGTATCTAACTGTTGTCATTACTCTTTATCGTTCAACCGCCTTCAACTGGGCTCCTTGAATCGCGAAATGTGATAAGATCACTCAATAACTGCTTCAACAACTGCTATTCTGGATAACCATAATGTTTTATGCTTGCTAAGATCCTGGGCGATTCGAAGGTTTGAGCGAGAACGTGGTCATCGCTCTAGGCGTCCGTAAGGTACTCCATTCGCTCAGATTCTGGGCGTCTTGCAAGCTTGGGCGATGATGTTACTGTGTTCGTGGGCTTCCATCGTATTCCTCAATAATCCTGTTTGGACCTTTATCCTGGACTCCCCAATTGGGCTTCACACTTTGGGCTATTTGATTTGGGTTGCACTTTTAGTATGTCAACATATTTTCATCAAATTTTATCAAAATCTACTAAAAATAAAAATAGATAATTTAGTGGAATAGTAAATGAAAAATTTCAATCCTTGTCTGCTAAGTCTAATATCAACTTCGGTAAATCTTGACAGAACTAGGATGGTAATAAATGCCTCTGGCCGTTGCCATCCATAGATTAAATAGTCTAATATCTATTGATTGAAATTGATCTCCAGCGCACTAGATATCTATTGATTGAAACCGGGGACAGGAAATTATGACTGATCTATTTATAAACACTTCCGTTGACATTAAAATTGTAGTCTCTGTTGGGAATTTACTTAAACATGTACAGCGGAATTTAACAAATTTCAATTCCCATTCAGGATTCAGCTTTGTATTTAAATAAAAACTGTGATAAGAAATATACCTTTACTTGTGATTTGTAAACTCCTCCGCGTTATTCCTTTCCAGCAGCTTAAATCTGCCTCCCACAACTGTCCAATTGTCCAGCCTCCAATGAAATCCACACAGAAAATAGACTGCAACTACTAGGGTTTCTCTCTTGTGCCAGCAAGAATAATTAAAAACTTATGGACCTCAAACCCTAGCTATGTATATATATATAAACCCAAACGGACCCGGTTCGGTCCGGTCCAATATTTAATTAATCCAATTAATTAAACCCGGTCCGTGAATTAATTAATCCAATTAATTAATTCGGGAATATAAATAACAAATTCAATTAATTAATTTATCCAACGATTGTTAAATTAACCAATTGACAATTTACAATCTTCCAATTCTCTTTTGTGTGCGACCCATTAGGTTCCCGACCACAATGCCTAACGTCGTGAAATATTATTTTGATCTAATCAAAATTGATAAATTAATACACCCTTTTAATTTATCGTCAATTCACACTCGCCGCCCCTGATTGACATCTAGCAATGTGTCAGGGCAATACATGTGACGGGAAATGTCACGTGGTATGACAAAATCAAATTCGTTTGTTTACCGTGAAACTATTATCCCTTCGTCAATACGATCCGATCAATTACGAGATATGGAATTGTGTCAATCTCGATCATTGATTATATCTTTCACTCCACTATTAAGTCAATATAAATCGAAAACTCCTTTTCGACTTACGAGTACACCTTGGCCAAGGATTTCATCATCGACTTAATTGAATGAAACGCAGATCATAATCTCCTACTATCTAAGAATGACGAATCCCTTATTGATCAATCACAACCTTCATACGATTCTTGACGTACCCGAACGATGTCGTATTAGTGGTCCCTTTCAGAGCAACATCCAACACCGTCAAAGTATGACTGTCCTCATATAAGGTACCATGACGACCTCAAGTTAAAGGACCAATTCCACTACCGAACGTTAGAGATTAACCCCTGACACTCAGATAGTTATCCATGTGGAATCTCTTAGCGGGTTTCCAATATTTTATTCTATAACAAAACATCCACGTGTTCATTTAAGTGTCACCACACTTTAGCTCGTGAGATCAGCTACTTACTTCACAAGTAAGAAATGCCACACGTGATGGTCTAACTGTATTAACGATATCCGTATCTCGTTATTACTTACGACCATGATTTATTCAAGATCCAATTATATGTAATTTGTATCTCACAATCACAACTCCTTGTGATTAACAGATTACCTAAAAATTGGATCTTCGGATTCTATTATTTAATATTATTCATTACAAAATAAATAATAGATCTCGCCAAAATCAAATGTATTAAATATATTAAAAGCGTTTACATCCTAAATCGATTGGATCTAGGACATAACACTTACATTGGTACCATTGTGATTGATGGTCTCCTTATCTCAAATGATGTCTTGTTTGTTGCTAACCCGAAAACTAACTTAATTAGTGTAGGCTAACACTATGATGATGATCTTATGGTTATGTTTACAAAAAAAATTATGCAAAGTGCTAAAGAATGATAGTAGTCGTGTCTTGCGTGGTGTTAGGTCTAGTGATAAATACTATCTACATGAATCTGAAATTACTTATCTTGTTTCGAAAGCTGACTCTACATATTTATAAAACAAATGGTTGGGACATACAAACTACGGAGACCCGATCAAGCTTATCAATCTCATTGTAACTAGAGGAGTTCCTAAGCTCATTGAGAAACCTGATGGTGTGTGCGATTTATGTCAAAAATGGTAATCAAACTAGAACTGCACACTAACAGGGTAATTATTACATATGGACTTGATAGATCAATATGGATTGAGAACCTCAATGGTAAAAGGTACATTTATGCACGTATAGATGATTTTTCTAGGTATATCTGGGTTGATTTCTTAAAAATAAAAATAAAAATAAAAGAAAAAATTGATGTCCTTGAAAGATTCACATTTTTGTATAAAAAATTGACCAATGAAAAACATATTGAGGGGACTAAAATTGTGAGAATGAGGAGTGATCATGAAAAGGAATCTGATAATGCTAGTTTTTGTATACTTTGTGAAGAGTATGGTATTTTTCATGAGTTCTCAGCCCCTAAAACTGCTGAGCAAAATGGTGTGGTAGAAAGGAAAAATAGATCCTTACAAAAGATGGCTCGGTGATGCCGATCAGTAAAAAATTACATATTAAATTATGGGTCAAGCTATAAATACTGTTTGCTATATCTTAAACCATATTTTTTAAAGAATAGGTACCACGTAAACCCTTATGAAATTGTAAAGAAAAGAAGCCAAATCTCAAATATTTTCACGCGTTTGGTACTAACCAGGCGGAGCCCCATATGGCACAATACTGGCATTTGCCTGCACACTGAACTTTGGGTCCAAGCCCATTCTTTTTTTCAGAGTCTCATATTTGGAATGTAACAGTGGGATGGACCAAAGTTTTGTTGAATTAGTATGCTAAAGTTTGCCTGCACTTGCCTATTGGTTGAATTGGTATACTAAAGATAAGTGTAATAGACACCTACAATATGATTGATTTAAGTTTTATCTTTCCAACTTTGATGGGATGCATCTATGAATTGGCAGATTTTCTACGTAACAATGAAATATTCAAGTTTTTTGTATGACAAAAAGGTAATACATCCTAGTATAGAAATCCAATTTTTTGAATAAGATACATTTTTTAAGATTGATAATGAAGTTATTGTACAATCATATTAAAGTATGAACACTCGCAAGGAACAAGTGTAACTTATAAATTATGTCATTTTTATTATTTTGTAATATTGTTTTATATTTTTATCATCATTAATCCATGATCAAAAATTTAAAATCAGACGTCTATTAAATTGTGCCCGCACTGAAAGAATTTTCTGGCTCCGTCCCTGGTGCTAACTGCTATGTATTGAATGACAAGAAATACTTGAACAAATTTGATCTTAAAAGTGATGAGGGAGTATTCAATTGGCTTGTCTGAAAATAGTCGAGCTTATAGGATATACAATATGCAGATTCAAATCATTGTGAGTCTTATAATGTTAAAATTAATGATACTAATGACTTCTTTTCTTATTCATAGGAATCCGAAATTCCAAATTTAGAAGAACAAATAGAAGAAAATTAGGATATTCAAGAAAACTGTGTCTCAAATTTAGGCAGGATTGTTCGACAGAACTACCGGTAGCCGATTTTGATAATCCTACACTAGTTACTCGAGGTGTTGACCCATTGGAGGAAAATGAAGAACTGTAGAACAGAAGGCAGCCGCCTACCTTAATGCAAAAGGCTAAAATACTGAATAAAATACTTTGTCTTTGGAGTTGGTGTGTTGACCAGAAGGAGATATGTCGTTGAATTTGGAAATGTGTGCTATAACTCACATATTGAGTCCGAAATATGATCGAATCACTTGGAGACGAATCTTAAGTACTTGCAATGAAAGAAGAATTGGATCAATTTGAGGGAAATAGCGTATGGGAGTTAGTATCTCGACCAAAAGATACACGTGATTGGATTACAGTGGATCTTCAAAAATAAATCAGATGAGCATGTTAATATAGTTAAAAACAAGGCATGAACGGTAACATAGGGATACACTCAAGTTGAGGGAGTGGACTTCGATGAGATATTTGCACCTATGACTAGATTTGAATCCTTTAGACTTCTACCATCTATGTCAAATTAGATCGGATTTAAACTCTATTAGAAGAATGTCAAGATTATCTTTTTGAATGGAATCTTGAATGAAGAAGCCTATGTTGAGCAACCAAAAGGATTCATTGTTCCATTTTTTCCTGACCAAGTGTTCAAACTCAAGAAGACGTTATATAGACTGAAACAAACACCTCGTGCCTAGTATGAAAAACTGACAATGTTTCTACTTAAGAAGGAATACAAAAGACGGAGAGCTGCTAAGACGTTGTTTATCAAATATCTCAAATCTGGATTGACAGTAGCACAAATCTATGCAGATGATATTGTGTTTGGATTCACGTCTGAAGTAAAATTCAATAATTTGTTACACTTATGCAAAACAAATTTGAAATGAGCATGGTTGGTGAACTTAACTATTTTTTTATGATTGCAGGTCAAATACGTTAACTAAAAAATTTTCATTTCACAGGCCAAGTTGCACGAAATCTGGTAAAAAAAAAAAAAAAAAAATTGTCTAGAAAAAACAAGGCAGTCGACTTCTATGGCCACGTCCCTAAAGATTTGTAGAGATGACTAGGGCAAGGATGTTGACCATAGCTTGTACACGGGCATGAAAGGAAGTCTATTGTATTTGACTGCAAGCCGTCCTGATATAGCTTTTAGTGTTAAGAGTCTGTGCTCGATATCAACCAAACAAAAAGAATTCCACTTGGTTGTGTGGTGAAGTGAAACATTAAATATGTTTATGGCATCTCAAATTTTGGTTTATGGTATGCTAAGGACTCAAATTTTCATCTTGTAGGATATAATGATGCTGATTAGGTGGAAAACATGGATGATAGAAAAAGCAAAATTGGAGGATTTTTTGTTTATTTTTTTTTTTTTTTTTTTTTTTTTTTTTTTTTTTTTTTTTTTTTAGTTGTTACAACGCTTGGTTGAGTAAGAAATAGAACTCCATAATCTTTTCTAATGCACAAGATGAGTATATTGCTATCGACTATTGCTCTACTTAGCTACTCTATATGAAGTAAATGCTCAATGACTATAATATTGATCAAAATTTGATTACTATGTTCTGTGATGATACCAGCGTTATAAAATATCTTTAAAAATCGAATTTAACACTCCAGGACTAAACATACTGACATAAGACTCCACTTTATTAAGGACTTGGTTGAAAGAAATGTAATTGTCCTAGAACACACATATATTGATATTCAGTTGGCTGATTTGCTTACTAAGGCATTAGATACTGTTAGATTTGAAATATTACGAAAAATCTTGGGCATATGCTTGCTGCATTAAAAAACTTTTGCTGTACTTTATTTTTGTTGTGTGTTTACTTTGTGTGCATGTGTTTTTGCATTTTTAATACAAAAATAAAACTGAAAGGGGCTTTTCATGCCAATGTCATTTGACGTGAATTTCTGATTATTTTATAATGTTCGGGATGAAATTGAATTATCCAATTAGTATGATATGCTTATTATGTGATACGGTAAATTATAATCAGATACTCACACTATAGGAACAACATGACTAGTTTAATGCTACCCTACTGTTGATTGGGTTGTTCTTTAAAAGTGACATGCACTTAGTTGGGGACCCATCGTCAGTATTTATATCTTCTATATCATAATATGTTATTGTGTTAACAAGTAAGTTCATTGAAGGAGAGGGCTACCAGCATAGGTGTATGAAGTCGTCCTTGATAATGAACATAAGTTATGAGAAAAGAGCTATACTATGGCTGTGTGAAAGTTAACTCTATGAATTCAAAAGATTCCGCTTTAAAGGAAAATAAAAAGACTTAACACAATAAGCATTCAACAACATACGAGAAAAAAGCATTTTTATGCTCATGCCTGATACGAACATATTTTCCTGTTTACAGAGACAATTTCAGATTATGGTTGGTTCGAAATGCATCTGTGTAATTGTTTACCGAAAGTCTCAACTTGGGTTAGGTACGTGTTATTATTGATTGGTTTAGAATGTTCTAGCACACACTCACATCATAATTTGATTAATTAATTGAATTTAAATATGATAAGACATTTATTGGAGATTCTTGATTATTTTGATGATTTTGGACTGACTGAGAATTTATATGGATGTGAAATTTGCCCAAAAATATAAAGATTTTATCAATTCTAGTTTTGACTTTTATTATTTTTGTGTAATTGAGTTGTGTAGGCTTTTTCACAGATTTTCTGATCAACAATTTAAGCCAGGCAGTAAAATCTCCATGATGAAGTGAAATTGATCTCCATTCATATAAATAAAATTTGCATGGAATATTAAGGGAAGATTCATCCTTAATTCAAATTAAATAGTAAGAAATTGAATTTAAAGGGGTAGATTATTAGCATAACCGTTCAAAAATTGTTTATTATTTAACTCATGTATGCAAGTTCTCATTATACACTATATGTTGCTGGTTGGTAGTATTCCTCCCCCACATTCTGTGACTGTTCCTTTATCTCAAAAAAGATGGAGTAAAATTTGATCTTGTTTGTTGGATGAATCTAATTGAGGGATAGTAACATTAAAAATTGAGCATTAGTTTTTGAAATTAAGTAAAGTCAAATGGGAAAATTGTTGGAAGAATATTTGTCATATTTTTACAAGTTTTATTTATTGGCTTGCTTAATAGATCTGTTGATTTTTAATTGTCAAAATCATGTGAAAAGGTTATAGGTTATGATTGGACTACAACTAGTACTGACTAAATGGAATGGTAAGCAAATCTCTGTCAAGAATATTTGAACTATGAATTTTATTATTTTTCCTTATATAACAGGATCTGATTTCTTATTATACATATACAGTTTGTGCATAATAAATTGTATACCATTTTAGATATTTTTGATATTCCAAGAATCACTAGCTAAGAGGGGGATAAATTGGTTATTTAAAGTATATTTTTCGAAAAATTAATCTAAATTCAAGCAAGTTAAGAATAAATAGATTAATCAAATAAAATGCACAAATATGAAAGCGATAAGAGAGAAGAGATTATGTAAATGATAAAATTGTGAATGTTTCATTTATGTCCTCTATTACTAAGTTCTCCAGCACGAGTAAGGCCCTTTACATCATATTAATTGCTTTGTGGTGCAATCCAACCATTTACAACACTTCGGTGACTTACAAACAAAGAACGTCGATTCTTATACAATACTGAGCTTTACAATACCACAATACGACCTAACTATTGAATTTTATGGGACCTCAATATAACCCACATTACTGAACTTTACAGGAGTTCAATATGATCCACAAATAACAAAATGATTTTATAATAAAACTCCTCTCTTGATAAATGTTACAAACGAATTAAGAACTAAGAGAAGATAACACTTCAATGACCAGCAACAAATAATAGCTCAAGTATTAGATGAAAATTTTGATGAATATAATAATTAAAAATTAGATTCAACCAATCTAAGTTGAAAAACGAGAAGATAAAGAGGAATTAAATGTAACTTAAGTTCAAAAATCTTCTCAAAATATTTCTCCTTTTTAATGTATAATCACAATAAACTAGGTACCAAAAGATAGATGAGAAACTTTGATGAATGTATTGATTTTCAACTTCGATTCAATCAATTAAAGTTTTGATAAAGAAGTAGAAAAATTAGATGCAATGTATGTTTAAAAATTTTCTTCAAATATATTTATCTTTTATTAACGATAGCAATAAGTTATCAAAAGAAAGATAAAAAACTTTGATGAAGAAGGTGATTAAAGAATTTGCATTAATCGAAGTTTTTGATATGAAGGAATAAATTAAAAGAAAGCACATGTAAGCCCAAAGAATTATCTCAAAATAGTTTTCAGTTTGGTGCTCTTAAAAGTCTTGTGCAGAATAGAAAGAGCGAGAGTATTTATAGAGTTAAAAAGGTAAAATAATCTATCGAACTTGACAACTAACCGAATGTCCATCCTTATGTCCAGTCGATCAAAATATTTGTTATGCATTTGAATTCACAACGGTAAAAAATTCGACCGTTGCATCAACTGAACGTCCACATGAATGAATTGGACATCTACCTCCACAAATTTATAAAGAAAGATTTTGTGGAACTTTCTAGGGATCCGGACATCCATATTCTCAAATCGGGCATTCGGCCGGCTCAGTCAATTTTTTTCGTTTTTGACCCCATTTGATCCCATTTGAATGTTTTAACAAATGTAGACTTTTAGAAGGTGTTTTTAACTAGTTTTCAAGGTAAATGATATTTTGAAAATATGATCTAAATTCAAACATCATTTTGAAAATCAATTTTAATTTTGATAACTCAAATCTCTGAATCTACGCAAGCTAAAAACTCAAGAATTCATTCATATTACAGTCATTAATTAATATTTAACATTAAGCCCCAGTTTGTGATCCATTTTCTCTTATTATTTTCCCCACGTTACTCATTTTAAGCCACTTATTCTTCATTAAAATAATATTATGGTAAATCAAAAACTTTTTTTTTTTAACCACATATTTCAACATCAATCACTGTTAGATAAAGATTCTCCCAAATAATGGGTGACAAACACACATTAGAAGACTAATACCATAAGCAAAAGCCACATAACTGTCAACAGATGCAGTTAACAGATACAGAGGAACTGAGATTTATTGATAACTGGATCGAACAGAGCAACAATGAAAGTCCTCTAGAAGAGTAGAACCACAAGCAAAAGCCACATACTATTTACATATTAGCCACCACTAATTGAACCTCAATTGGGTGCAGGCTGAGAAGCAGGATGTCCAGTCAAATCAGCAAAGATCTTTTTAAAAACTTTTCCCCGTTGTGGCGGCTTCATCTTGGTGGCGGCAAACGTCGCACGGCCCCTACCCTGGCCACGATTTGGGTTGTTATCAGCGCCGTTGCCGTTGCCGTTGCCGTTATCCGGACTTGATCCACCGCTATATCCAGTATCACTCATCTTCCACTTCTTTTTAGCACAGATTCAAGAGAATTGTGCCCTCAACCGGAGTGCTTAGTTATAGAGAGTGAGGCAAAAGAGAAGGGTACAAGAGTCCCACCATAAGCACGCGCGAGCTAATCCTATTAACTCATGCCGGGTCCGTTTGGGTTTATATATATATACATAGCTAGGGTTTGAGGTCCATAAGTTTTTAATTATTCTTGCTGGCACAAGAGAGAAACCCTAGTAGTTGCAGTCTATTTTCTGTGTGGATTTCATTGGAGGCTGGACAATTGGACAGTTGTGGGAGGCGGATTCAAGCTGCTGGAAAGGAATAACGCGAAGGAGTTTGCAAATTACAAGTAAAGGTATATTTCTTATCACAATTTTTATCTAAATACAAAGCTGAATCCTGAATGGAAATTGAAATTTGTTAAATTCCGCTATGCATGTTTAAATAAATTCCCTACAGTAGTATCAGAGCCAACTTTGTATTTGTTAGGAGCTGTTTAACGTGTTGATTAAATTAAATGTTAGTTTAATCACGTTTATTCCTAAATCTAGCAAATATAGTTTTAATTTTTTTTTTTGGTCTTTTTGGATCTGTTCTTGAAAAAAAAAATTGGGGTCGTGAGGCGGGCGGTGCCTCCGCGCCTGTCGACTGTCGGTTATTTCTGATCGGCGCCGCCCCAGAAAGAAAGAAATTTTTTTTTTTAGGTTAGGGTTTTGGTAGAGACGGGGGCCTCTGTTGCAATTAATGTAATTAGGGGCCCCTGGTTGCAATTACAAAAAAGGGTCAATTTGCAATTTTTAAATCAGGGACCTGTTCTGTAAATTTTGATTTTGGAAGGGTCTGCTGTTAATTTCAATTTGGGCAAATTTTGTAAAATTTCAAAAGGAGTTTTGATTTTGAATTTTGAATTATTTTAAAAATGAGTTTTAAACTGGGTTTGACCCATACCCTAATTTTGACCCAGAATTAAAAATTTATTTAAAAATTTGACAACTTTTATATTTTTGTTAAAATTAGATTTTAACTTAAATATTTAATTTGACCCTTAATTGAATTTTTATTATGTTGGGGCATTTTGTCCTAAATTAAAATATTACTTCAATTTTATTAGAGTTGGACTCTAATATTAAATTAATTAAATTTTGTTTTGAATTAGCACCACTTCACTATGCAAATTAGTACTTAGAGTATAACTCTAATTTAATAATTAATTAAAATCCGATTTTGATTAAATTACTTCACCCAATAGTTATGGATTTAGAGTTGGACTCTAATTCGATATTTAGTTAAAATTAGATTTTAATTAAATTGGCCCGTCAATTAAATTAATTAATTAATATGATTAATTAATTGTTTAATTATCTCGATCCCAAAATTTTGATTTAATTTTAATCCTATTAGCTAATCTCGATCACCGGATCTGTCAATCCATTACCAATAGCTAATCCCTGTTTAAGCATTGATGAGTTGCATAACTAAACAAGGAAAATTACGTCACTAGTTAACAATAGAGATGAAATTCAAGGCTTACTTTCATGTTTATATGAATCCCTTCTTTATTATTGTTTCCCTTTTGTACACGATCAGCAAAAGCTGGAATGTAGTGCCCGGCATATGATTCTCCGGTGATGTAAAAATCGTTCCTTGCATATTGAGGGTGCGCTTCGAAAAATGCCTAACATTTTGTGAGTATTATAGTTTAGTCTAAGCGAGTTTATGGTTTTGGACGACTGGCCTTATTATATGAAAAAAAGCTAAAATCTTGTCTAGTTTCCTGTAGCTGACTGGACTAAGAAATTTACCTGTAGAAAGTCATAGAAATCTACGGCAGCTTCTTGAGAATCTGTTCGTATGTCATCTTTGTCAGAAGTATAACTGAAACCAGTTCCAATTGGTTGGTCGACATATATAAAGTTTGACACCTGTCGTAGCATATCATTCATGAAAATATCTGAAACGCACAAATGAATTGCTTCTTCCCAGATAGACGCAGGAAAAATTAGAAAAAAAGAGTACAGAATTGCAAGAACAGATGTATTTTTCCACTTGAAAAACAGCATCATTAGTTGGTTTGAAGAAACTTCGGTGGTGAGGTGAGGGCTTTATTATCTAATTAACTCTCAATAGGAACGTAAGAGCTTTGGTTTAGGTTTATTGGGATAGGGGTAAGCAAAAGAGAAGTTTTCGAGTTAGATCCCTTCGCTGTCGAGTCGAGGCAAGACATTGATTCACCTTCAGGAATTATCATTTTGAGTCGAAAAACTTTTAATGAGAATTGAGGAAAATGAGAGTACCTTATCCCAACCAAAATCATTCCATACAAGAGATAAGTTGTTTGTTATGTGGAAAGGGCCGTTTACATAAAACATGTATTCATAACGGGAGGAATCACACCGGTAGGAACACTTCCTTCAGAAGTTCCCATGTTCGAAGTTTCATTCGAAGTAGTATCGGTATTAAGAACCGTATTCATTTCTGTTTATGTAAAACAGAAGATCAACCAAAAATAGAAGTGAAGAAGAAGTTAAACTTAACAAATTTAACCAAACAAGAATATCACTTTCACAAAATATATATAAATTCGACTTAAGATTGTTGGAGGAATTTTGTGAATAGTGACGCCAAAATAAGTATAATGATGGTTTGTAAATCCGTGCCGAAAATTGGACAGAGTAACGGCAAAGAAAACACAAACAAGAAGAAGAAGAAAGTAGGGACAAAGTCGAGGCAAGAGTTGGACTCTTTGTCCTTAAGTCGAATTTGCCCCGCAACGGT
>NC_036253.1:22310760-22389204 GCF_002742605.1 Olea europaea var. sylvestris | reverse complement strand
TCGATCCTCCGAGTAATTGCATGTTCAGTCCCTCAACTTTATCTTGTCCTTTTAGTTTTCAAATTTTGACTTTCCTTTCAATCACGCCCCCAGAAATTTCAACCAGGGGTCCCTAAACTTTTGACATTTGTACACTTTGGTTCCTAAAGTCAATTTTTTTGCACTTTTGGTCCTTTTTCCTTACTTTAACTTTCTTCTCCTCCAGTTTGGGATTTTGCCTACAAAAAGCCATAATTACACAATTATGAATAGGAATTTACTCAATTTCATCAATAATTAGCTTATTAAAATACTTAATAGTGTGTAAAAATACAATTATCAAACACCTCCAAACTTAAGTTCTTGCTTGTCTCAAGCAAGATTAACTCCTAACGTAATTATGTAATACATGCTAGGAACCAACCATGTTAGATAGCTCATCAAGGTATTCATAAGTGTAAAATTGTGTAATCAATTCACACTTATGCTTTCGAATCATGCTACCAAAAACAACACTGTGGTAGAATAATAGATTTGCGTAAAATTTAGATGAATTTGATTGAGTTGGATTGGACTGAAAATTAGAAATAGGAAAAATCATATTTTGGGTTTAAGCTAAATTAACTAATTAGCAAATTTATTTTAAAAAAATAAAATAATTTAGCTTATTTAAAGTAAGTAAATTATAAAAATAATGGAGATTAGATTTTTATTCGATTCTTTGGTTCTTGAATTAGAATCGAGAACTGAACCAAACCTTTCGATTCTCAATTCAGATACCTGTCAGGATATTTAGGTTAAGAAGATCTACTCGGTTCAAGTCAAGTCCGGTTCGGTTGGTTCGATTTGGGAATTTTGTCCAGCCCTATATTTCTTCAAGTAAGAAATGATTTTTTTTTTTAGAATGTATGGTCAAAAAGTAGGAAAAAATTGTAAGTTTCATAGAATGTTCAGTACAAAATGATTTAGAGAAAAAAATTATGAGAAATCTCTTGACAAATCCTAAGTATTTAATTGATTTAGATCTTCATACAATGTAGTGCAAGAAAAATAAAAACATGAACAAACAACTAGTCGATTTTTAACTATAGAATATTACTAAGTCAAACTCTTAATAAATGAGCACACAAACAAATTACTAGTTGGATAAGTTTCTACAAAAATAATTAACATGCTAAAATTATATAAATTGTATTAATTAAGTGAAGGACTTAAATAAGAAAGATGGCATTGAGGAGCCAAATTAGCTCTAAGTCCATGCCCTACGTTTTTAGGTTAACCTTTAATTGAATCAACCATAAAAGCTTCTGCAACGAAATTAGGCCCACTTGGTGTTGTGTACAAAAATTCTAATAAAGTAAAATTATATTCTTCATGAAACCTCAATGTTTATATCCCATTTTTATCTATTGAGATTTTATTTAATAAGAAACGAGGATAAAAAACGATTTGATAGCAAACAAATTAGGAAGCAATGGTGATTCCAAAACAAATAAGTTAAAAATCATGGTGTTCCATCGTTACATTTTACAAGCCGAGGTTTTATTTATGAGCATTGCATTGAAGTTGTAGTATGCAAAAGTGCTGGTTTTCTCATCATGAACTGTAATCTAATCTAATCTTGATACCCAGAAAAAGGTCGCTTGGTGAAATATCGCAAGCGTACAAGATTGTTCCAAGTAATAGATTATATGAGTTAAAAGTATCATTTCCACAAACAATATGCGTTAATTTGAATTATATTGATTTGAAATTAAATGAAAATATGACCAAATTAATTGATGACACGTTTATTTTTATTGACTACTAACAACTATTCTAATTACTAATGCATGCGAAGAATTTTTTAAGAAAACTTCATATGAGAAGAGCGTGTTAAGAATTTGATTCCATCAATTAATCTTCCATTCCAATTCTCGATTTATATCTCTTAGTCTAGTTTGTGTATGGTTTGGCAACCAATAATCATATTCTATTCAACGATCTATCTCGTACAAAGTTAAACCTATTTCTAAACATGGCTCATATATTCCAATTCCAAATTCAAATACTTACAAACGCATTAATTTAAAAATTACCTACTAAGATTGCATAAGTCATAAGCAATTATTTAACATATATTGAACCTTATGTCGATTATCACAATGCACTAAATCTATTTCGAACCTTTCGAAAATAAAAGAAGCCGCTTATTATCTAAATGGTGATCAAGTATTCAAATAAATCATAAAAATATGATTAGAATCAATCCATACAAATCATACTAAAAAGAATTAATCTTTGAATAAAAAAATGGTAAAATAATTAAATATTCATCTTTTAGAAATTATAATAGCTACATGATGAAAGAGAATCAATTTTGCCTCCCTTGAGTTCCTTCAAACGAGTCTTCAATTGATTCCGAATTTTTCCTAGCTTTATATCTTCAATTCCAAGAGTTAAATCATCAATCTCTTGATATTTTAGGCCTTTGATACTCTCTTTAGCCTTCTTCTCTACAATATAGAAATGAACAACGATGAATATTCTATCTAAATTATAATTTAAAATCGTGTTCAAATTATTTTTCGAAAGATGGACAAAACTGAAAAGGGAAAATATTTCCCCATAATTGTGCTAGTCGATCATTGCATGGTCAAGGGAGCTTCAATTGCATGGTATATCTTGACCTAAAAAAAATGGGCATTTTCCCCTCTACGTAGATGTCACTTGACACTCGAACACCCCGTTAGAAAGTAAAAGGCAGTCGATCGAGAAAAAGGTCTGACAATCGTTTGCATTTCAATGGTTAGATCAACAGCCGGACAAGAAATAATGAGTGCAAGAGACTGGTTAACGGGATTTGGTTAGGAATAGAATGATTTACCTTGATTGTGAATAGACTCACCTATGTAAAGAAGAAATGGAGTTGGGCTAAGTCAGGCTTGAGGCTAATGGGCCAAGACTAGGCCCAAGACAATGTTGCTTGATTAAATAGGTCAAATCCAATTAAATAATTAATGTCGAGTCAGTCAATGCAGGACTCCCTCCCTCATTTGGATGCCATGTAATTTATAGGTGTAACAATAGTCTCCTAAGTTTAAGTTGTACATTCATATGCGGGTTGGACTTTGAAATACAAGTTTTCAAGTAGACGGGGTCTTATTGATTGCCTCAAAAATATGAGCAGCTCCAATAAGTGAGGGCTTATGAACTACTTTGAAATTATGCATCGATTTCGAATAGGTGAAGAATTATGAATTGCCTCTAGAATATAAGTCGCTCTAACATATGATGACTAACGAACTGCTTCAAAATATTTGTGAGAGCCAGAATGAGCAAGGGCTTACAGAATGCCTCAAAAGGTAGAGATGTCATATAATTTATCAAAATTTCGACAATATCTCCTCTATAATATGGATTAAACCAACTTGTAAATAACATAATATCTCCACTACAAATATACAAAATAAATTGCGGTCCACTTGCCCCTCCAAATAAGGTAAAATGATGATCAATCAAACTTTCTAGTGTGAAGCAAGTAATATGATGTCTATAATAAATGATAATACAGATAACATGGCATACGTACTGGCAATAATCAAAATAGTGTTATGATATGTTAACGGTGATGTGGCATGCGTACTCTGCAGTGGTAATATAATGCGTAAGTGAGCAATAATATGTAATGTTATTAGGATACTAGTATCACATTATTCCTCAAAGTCTAAGTATGAATATTCATATAATTTATGAACTTTTTAGGTAGAGATGAGGCTCAAAATATAAACAACTAAATTGATATTGATGCAGAGGCAGACTCTAAATATATAAGTAGCTGTGATAATCTGATGCAGAGGCGATATTCTGAATGTAAGCAGTCGTGATAAGCTGATGCTGATGCTGATGCTGATGTGATTATATGAATTTAAGCAGCCGTGATAAGCTAATGCAGAGACGATGCTTTGAATGTAAATAGCAGATACGATACTCTAGATGTAAGCAATGATGAAAAGCTAATGCAGAGACGATGCTCAAGATGTACGCAGTTGTGATAAGCTAATATAAAGAAGATGCTCTGAATGTTTAAATAGAGCATGGATGATGCTATGATTGTAAGTAACAGAGGTGATTCTCTGGATGTATAAGCAACTGTGATAAGCTAATACAGAGATGATATTCTAGATGTAAGTAGCTGTGATAAGCTGATGTAGAGGCATGATGAGCTTTCTGTTGAGTCCTTCATCGCTAGGTATCTCAAGGATCGAATAATAAACATCTCGCTGGTGGCTCATCTCGAACTATTAGAGACTTATAAGCTGGCCTCGAGTGGACGAAATCTTATACCTAGGCTAGACGATAGTGAGAGGTGAAGAATAAACATCTTGCAAAGCCAAGAATAAATATTTAGCAAGGTGGAGAATAAAAATCCTGTGAGACGAGGAGTACATCTTACGAATAGCTCTCGACCTATCAGAGACTTATAAGTGGTATTAGATAGATGAAGTATTGCAGTTAAGATCGACGATAGTGAGAGGCAAGAAATAAGCATGTCGTAAAGTCAGGAATAAACATCTTGTGTGGCGAGGAATTTACATATCTCGAATAGCTCTCGAACTATTGGGGATTATAAGCGGTCTTGAATAGACAATGTTTTACAACTAGGCTTGATGAAGGTGATAGGCGAGGAATAATGATCTCACGAAGCTAAAGAATCTATATGGTGAAGTCGAGCATAAACATCCCGCATGATGAAGCATCTTGAAGAACAATTATAAACATCTCGTAGATGGTTCGCTCGATGAGTGAGGAATAAACATCAACTTATCATGGTTGCTCACATCCAGAGCATCCTCTCTGTATCAGCTTATTACAGCTGCTTACAATCAGAACATCGTCTCTATATCAGCTTATCATAGTTACATTTATTCAAAGCATCATCTCTGCCTCAGCTTATTACACTACTTATACATCCAAAGCATCATCTCTGCTATTTATATTCAGAGCATCGCCTCTGCTATTTATACATTTAGATCATCACCTCGATATCTAGAGCATTGCCTCTACTACTTACATTCAGAGCATCGCTTCTACTACTTACATTCAGAGCATCGCCTCTACATCTATTTATATATTCAGAGTTTATCTCAACATGATAGTACAACTATTTATATTCAGTTCAAAGTCAAACTCTGCATCAGTATTGTCTTTACATAAGCTTATGACAAATTGCTTACATCCAGAGTATCATCTCGGTATTAGCTTATCATAACCACTTATATTTAGAGTCTCACCTCTACATTAGTTTTTTTATAGCTACTTACATTTAAAGTCTCGCTCTTCATCAATTTTATAGCAGCTGATTTTATTTAGAGTATCGGATCTGTATCATCTTATCATAACTATTTATATTCATAGTCTTACCTTGGAATCAGCTTTATCACAATTGCTTATATTTTGAGCCTTGCCTCTACCTAAAAAGTCCACGCATTATATGAATAACCATATATGTACTTTGGGAACTACTGAGCTAACGCTATTTTTCTTCGCAAAAAACACAAAGCCGGAATCTATACTTTAACTTAAAAGACCATGCATTATATGAATAGCCGCACATGGATTTCGAGGACTTTTGTTATGCCTCTAGGACAAGGCTTCAGAAATCTTACACAGCAAGCAAACCAAGGCCCCATACTCCACGTCATTCTGCTAAAAACTAGTTTGGTCGAACCCAGTAAAGAGGCTTAACCAAGTGGGATATTGAACCTATTTGACTAAGTCGACTCCATTTGAAAGAGCCAAACTCTCGTCGTGGGAGAGGCTACAAAAAGGACTCGACAGGAGATCTTTTATGCAGTTGTTGGTATATAATTGATGTGGTTGTCCTATCCAGCCAATTAGGTCAAGTCTAAGCCCCATGCTAGGTATTATGGGTAGCAAAATTGTATTAACATTTTTTATGATTGATTGACATCTTCGACAAGAGGCCTTAGCTGCTCAAATGTGGCCACGTATACTTCTATCCTATGGCTAGTATTCATCATACTCTACTATAAAGCTCATACAATGTGCCATTCTTGAGGTAATGAAGTTTATACTCTCAAACTATAGCTTTTCTCTATCACTACTTTATCTATAATTTCCTAAAGTCAACCCCTCTTTTTTTTACATTGAAGGCTCGTGTCTAAAGCCCTCCTAGACTTATATACTTACTACTTTAATTGACTTAAACATCAAACTAAGTGTGGCCAACTCCACCACCATCAGAGAAAGTCATGTGTTGCTAATGATTTGTCCAAGTGTGAAGGAACTAGGCTTGCGTAGATGTAAAAGGGCTTGGGATCTTCTATCATATCAAGGGTACAAATTTTGAAGTCAACATTCCATGTAAGCATTATCTGTGCACTCGAACACCCCATTAGAAAGTAAACTCGTCGATCGAGATAAAGGTCTGGTGATCGTTTGCACTCCAGTGATCAAATCAATGGCTGAACAAGAAATAATGAGTGCAAGAGACACGGTAAGAGGATTTGGTTAGGGTTAGAATGATTCATATCTTGATTGTGAATAAACTCACCTATATATAAAAGAAATGGAGTTGGGCCAAGTGAGGCTTGAGGCTAATGGGTGGAGACTAAGCCTAAGATGATGTTGCTTGATTAAATAGGTCAAATTCAATTAAATAATTAATGTAGATTCGGTTAATGTGGGACTCCTCCGTTATTTGCATGCCACGAAATTTATAGGCTTAACAGTATGGTGAAATTATATTTTGCTTCTCTTTCAACGTGCCTTGAAATTGCAAGGGTTTTTACACCTTGCGATCTCAAGATACCTCTTTTCATTAGTTGCATTTTGATCCTCATTTCAGTTTTCTATTCAGCTCAAGTCTCTTATATTTGTAATTTAGGCCCTTCGTTTTTCCAAATCATGTCACATTGGTCCTTATCTTTGAATAATGCAAAAAATTTATCTTTTTTGCCTGATTTTCATTCTTTTCTCCAAAAGCTCGTCAGACATCGAGTTTGACCTAAACAAAAATATTTTCACACGATTAAACAGTAATTCCTTTAAAGTTCTCCCAAATATATACTTCGACAATCTAAATAACTATATAAATTACACTTTATGACTTATCACTTGTTCACAATTAAGATTTCATACAAAGCCAAATTATGGGAACTTACATTTATGATCTTTGAAGAGCAAGTTTTCTTGTGGAAACTAGCAACTAGAGAAATCAAACATATCTTCCAAGTGAATTTGACCCCAGTGGTACTCTCTGTCCTTTTTTTTCCTAGCTAAAATTTACAAGCACGGACGTTTGTCTATTGCCAAAAATAATAAGAAATAAAATTGATTGCTAAACTGAAATAAATGGAAAGATATAATTTACGACGGTGTATCCCATTGCACTCTCTAAATCCCGGTGACCAAGTTTCTATAGTTTTGTACAGGTTTTGTACAGTTAACTTATTTGAGTTTTGTAACCCTTTTGCTCAAATGTCATCTATTATATGCACACAAATAATTACATATTATCTCATAGTTTGATCGATAAAGCTATATGAACAGACAACTAGCCACTCTTGTTGATAGGGATTCAAAATGAGTGACGTGTCCAATAAAAAAGGTGGAGGGAAATGGGCACACGTGTGGACTAAGTAAAAGTTACTGCCCTCATTATAACCATTATGAAGAGAAAATTTCCTCAAATTTCCACAAATCTTCCAACTCCGACAACGAAGACACAACGATGCTTCTTGGATGCCCGACTGTTGTTCCTCCGGCTAAACCCATAAAATAGTGATATAGGGTTCTCACCGTGTTGCCTTGTCATCTTGTTGGCATCGAATACCTAAGTCGATTGGGCTACTTTCATGCTCCAATGTCGAACCCTGCTAGGTCACATTTTGCCATCGCACTTGAAACCCGCTAAGTTGCTTCTCATGGTCGCCTAGAACATTAAGGTATACAATATTTTTTGTCTTGCTTGCTATTTTTTATTGGTTCCTCATTATTTTTTTTACTTTTTCCTTTGTAAATCGGCAATTTGAACACAGTTCTTCGACGAGAGGTATTTGTAGAAATCACAAATGCACAATAATAAAGAAAATACTATAACGACGAATAAAGCGTCAATCATTGGACTGGGCTATTAAATATCAATGAGAATTTGTCCTACCTTTTTATTTGACCAAATTGAAAAACTCAAATTGGTGGTCAAAGTTTAAGCTAAACTAAAAATTTAAAGAAAGCAATTAATGAATTTCATAACTTTGATTCAAAAAAATATGATGAAACAATTGTATTGGAAATCATGATTACCACAGTTTGTCAAGTTTAACTTCGCTGGACAATATCTTATTCATGTTTCATATTATGTTTACTTCTTACACATCAGTGACCACGTAGTGAACCTAGGTTTGGGTTTATTCGAGGGTTTCGACTATAATGCTTGCCAAAAATAATTTTGTGATTACCTGTTCACATACTTATCGTTGTGTTTATATGGACTTCTAAACGTGTTTACTCATGTTATTGCAAGAGAATACATTATGGAGGAAATGCACAACAAGCTTGCTGATGTTGAAGCAGAATTTGATGATGAGAAATTGGAAAGCCCTGTTAACATTGTCGAAGGTGAAACCTCAGTGGGAGAGAGAGATAGTACCTGCTGTAGGCATGAAGTTCAAGGATGTAGAGGAAATGTTGAACTTCTACAAGAAAAATGCTTATGTCGTTGGTTTTCCAGTAAAGAAAAGAAATTCGAAATGGGGGGTTGACGGAGAAATGAGATATGTGACGTTGACCTATAGTCGTAAAGGTGGAAGAATTGGTAATACTGGTTGTTGTTCAAAGCCACAACCCACTATTCAAATGAGTTGTAGAGCAAGGATATCAGCATCTTCTAATATATTTGGAGTCTGGAGAATTAACAATGTCCACCTTGACCACAATCATGAAACAAGTCCTTCAAAGTCCAGACTATATCGACGCAACCGACAATTGAGTACCCATATGAAATGCAAACTTCAAGTTAATGATTTGGCAGGAATCCCATTGCATAAAAGTTACAATTTTGTAGTTGTAGAAGCAGGCGGTTATGATAAAATGAGTTGTGCGGAAAATGATTTTAGAAATTATATTGAACAAGTATGGAGATTAAGACTTGGAGAAGGGGATGCTATAGTAATACAATCCTACTTTTGCAAAGAGCAAGTGCAGTACTCAGGATTTTACTTTAGCATGGATTTGGATGATGAATTGCGGCTTAAGAATGTATTTTGGGCAGACAATCGTAGTAGGCGGGCATATATAGAGTTTAGTAATATTGTTACATTTGATACAACCTACCTAACAAACAAGTACGACATGCCATTTGCCCCCTTCGTTGGTGGTAGTCATCATGGGCAATCAACACTGCTTGGTTCTGGATTGGTGTCGAACGAAGACGCTAATACTTTTTTCTGGTTTTTCAGTGCATCTTCAATGTATGCATGGCATTGCCCCTCAAGGAATTATTACCGATCAAGACAGGACAATACAAAATGTAATTCAGATAGTTTTTTCCAACACAAAACATAGATGGTATTTGTGGCACATTCTAAAGAAGTTGCCTGAAAAATTTGGATACCATGAGGATAAATCTAGAATATTTCGTTCTATACATCAATTCGTTTACGATTCATAGTTTGTTAAAAGAATTCAAAGAGGGCTGGGCAACAATGATTGATACGTTTGATTTGCATGATAACGAGTGGTTGTCTGAACTTTATAAGAATAGAGGTCATTTAGTACCTTGTTTTTTGAAGACTACTTTTTGGGTAGGCATGTCTACCACATAAAGAAGTGAAAATATGAATGCGTTCTTCGACGGATATGTGTATTCCAAGACATCCTTGAAACAGTTTGTTGAACAATATGAATGTGCATTGCGGAATAAGGTTGAGAATGAATTCTAGGCCAATTTTAAGTCATTTTCACAAATGGTACCATGTGCAAGACAATACGAAATGGAGCAACAATTGCATTTAGTGTACACCATTTCTAAATTAAGGAAAGCACAAAAAAAATGAGTTTATGAGGAAAGTTTACTGAGACCTTATCTCCAGTTCGGAGGAGAACTTCAATACGACATATGAGGTACGGGAGGATGTTAAGAATGAGGGGTGACGGACGAATTTTTTTTTTCGTCCCATTCGAGAAAGAAAAGTGTGAAGTTGTATGTAGTTGCCACTTGTTCGAATTTCGGGGAATAGTTTACCGCCATGCAATCGCAGTATTGATTCGTAGTGACATCCTTTTACTTCCAGAAAGGTATATACTTCGAAGATGGAAGAGAGACGTTAGTAGAGCACATGCAAGGGTCCCAGTAAACTACGATGGTTTGGTTTGTTCTCCTGAACAGTTGAGGTACGATGAGGTGTGTCACGCGTTTGCACAAGTGGCAGACCTTGCTGCCAATGGCGAAGGGCGAGCACGTGTGATTATGGATTGGATAAAACTTCAGGCTGAAGACTTGATGATATTAAAAAAGGTCAAGTAGTGGAAGTAACGTGCTCTCACATCACACTATTCAGGGAGTCGATGAGTGTACAAAAATGTGAAATAATGCTAGCGTGAACATACGAGATCCGACATTGTCTAAAAGAAAATGAGCGCCTAGGAAATTACCAAAAAAAGGCCCGTTGGAGTCCATTTCAAACAAAGCTAAGGTAAATCTAAATAAAGTATTATATAAAGCATACGATCACCTCTTCTTGTAATACTGATTGCCGTAGATGCACATACAGAGAAGTTAGGGATCAACGAAAGGAAAGAGACCAGTGCGAGGCTTAGTGACATGCAAGAAAGTCCTCATGATACTCAGCAAGCAACCCAACAACAGCATTCCATGCCGACGCAATTCCAATCATCACAATATTCCATCGCGACACCGTTCCAGCACATTGGTGTCTTACCGACTTCAAGTTTGATACATCTATCCTCATCAAATGTTATATATACATCACAAGGTATGCACATAATTTTACATTTAAAATTAATCATGAATTTTTTTTCGTTTATTCACCTATTAGCAGATTCATGTATTGTAGGTCAAACTATGTCGTACTACATTTCACATTTACAAGATCGAGGAGGCTTCGACAACTGATCTTGGTTTATGATATGACATGTGAACAACAGTAGTGGCTTCATGAAGATGTCAATTGCGGATGAGTGTTGTCGTTAAGTTAGATTCTATTTTGTTTATGCTATGATGTTTTTAACACTTGAACTATATCCCACAACATAATCTTACTTTTAGTTGTAAAGTGGCAGTGTACATTCCACTATTAGTTGTAGTAAAAGGCAGAATCATTAATCTTCCTTTTGTATGAATTTTTCGCTTTACTATATGTTTCAAATTATGCATATTAGTTTAGATGCAATAATGTTCTCTGGTGTTTACATGTGGAAGGTATAATTTATTTTAACTAGCGATTGACTGGGGCGAATAGATTTTGTGCTCTTTGTTCTTATGATTTTGGATGTCCTTATAATCAGTTTGCAAAATTGTTGTGGTGACGATGACTTGCATGTTGAAAAACTATCTTCCATAGAATATAGTCTTTTTAGTAAGGAGGTAGTCCCAATTCACTCGACTTTCGACAAAAGATTATCCTGAAGAAATAACCTCGAGGCGAAAAGTTTACCTACTGTAACTCGAGATAGTTTCCTAATCGACTTCAAGTTTTGTTCCCATATGAGTCAGCTTATTCTAAATGTATGGAGTTCTGGTTCCAAAACTCTTGTAAGTTGCTCCTCGTGATGTGGAGTTTAATTATATCCCCTCCACTGGAAACTGGTTTAATATTTGTACGATATATAAAGAATTTTAGGTAGGAGGAGGCGTTTTTAGGTGGACGAGATGAGGGGTGAGTGAAAAACATTGTAATACTCTTCTTCGTTTTAGAAACATTGCCAAATAACTTTTAAAGCAAAATTAATAATAGCCACTGCTCCAGCATTCCTTGTCTTCAACATAAAATAGCAATCTGCCAAAATTAATAATAGTCACTGCTCTAGCTTGACACAATATGTATTACATATATATGTGAAATTTTCTCATGTTCCAAACTCCGCATAGGGTAGAAACGTTTAAACAGGTTTAAACAAGCTAGCAATACTATTTACACTGATATCATTATATAAAACAGGTTCACATTGTCTACAACACAAAACTAGCACAAAGTACTTGAAGGATCAGTTGCTATAATTTAACATCAACACTAGAATCCCACTAATCACTCTTAACGGTTCTGCAAGATCCACATCATCTTCCATTTCGTCATCACTCTCATTTTCTGCTCCAAGAAGCCACTGTTCGAAAAAATCAACTTCCTTATCTTGCACGTAAACATCATCCATATCATCCCATTGGTCTGTTCCAAGCTCCCCACCACAGCAAGCAACGTGCGAGAATGGTCTACTTCTTGCTAAAGCATCCACCAAGTCTCCATACACAGATCCAGTTATTCCCAACCATCTCAATCTTGGGAAATTCGACTCAACTTGAGTATATAAGCTCTTTCAGTTACTAAAATCTTGCACAATTTTCTAATTTCCTTTAATAATAAAATGATTTTTGCTAATAACAAAAAAGGGGAACTGATTTGGATAAAATTTTCTAGAAATAAAATGTTTCAAAAAGGTACATGGACAAGAAGAAAGGGTAACACCTTTTGCCATTCCATGTTATATATAAAAATCAAATTATACAAAAACCTTGGATCGAACAACGGGCGGATATGGTGAAGTGTGAGGCGAAGATACCTCCGACTAATGTTGGGGTCGACAGTGTGGGAAGGGTTTTCGCCTCTCTTTGCGTCTTGGAATGGTTGAAGTAGTTGGGCGCTATTTTGGTGAAAATTGAAGTTTTCATGTGTGAACAGTTGTGGCGACACGTACAGTGGAAGTATTGTCGGTGTGGGGGTATAATCTCTGACCGATATACAACTAGACGGTGTGGGGATGGTTTTCGCCTCTCTCAGATTTAACTCTTTTCGTCTTGGAATTGGTGTAGTCAGTGGGTGATTTTTTGGGAAAAATTGAAGTTTTCACATGTAATTGTACTGCCCACTTTTTAAATTTTAAGTGTTTTTTTTTTGTTTTCAATGCCACCTCAGCCTGTTAGGAATCCCTGTTAGGAAGCCCTGTTCGTGTAGCGCGATTGTAGTTTGATTAATCAATACAAGGGGTAAAATGCTCTAAAAACCAACACAAACTTGTCTTAATCGCATTATATCATCTTGTGTTCAGTCATGCATACAAAAGACACACCAAACAACACACCCAATCAAACCATCATCAAAGCCACCAATCATGGTTGCTTGAGTGGGACGAAAGTTGCCATTAACTCCCTTGTACTTGACAACATGTATCAATGAGGAAATAAGGTTAGTCAACTGACTAGCTTGCCTAAGAGCATTGATTTAATAATATTTGCACAACTTAAATAGTGTATTGATAAAAAATATGTGGGTAAAAAATAAGGAAAAACTTTAAATTTGCGTGTAATATCATTTTATTGAAAAATGCGTGGTTGAAATGATGTCAAAATATCGTTTAAGAAATCATTTTTTTCCCCAAATAAGGAGGCTCAATAAGGGCTTAATTTGTTCTCTTCCAATTTTTTTAATCAATTGGATCGAAACAAATGGAATAGAGGAAATTCTTGAATTTGCACTCAACTGAACTCGAAATTCAAGATAAATGGAAAGGAGTCATGTTGTTGGTAATTTTTGTTCTCAACTTGAGTCGGGACAACTTGAATACATGAGTTGGGGCTGTTATATCAACTACAAAACAAATATTTTTATACAGGTAATATGAAATTGAATATAAAAAGAAGAGAATCAAATTTTAGTAACCCCTTAACAAAGACAAAATCTCTGTTCTCGCAGAATCCAACTCGAATGACTATACAGACCTTGAATTTCAACGTGGAGGTAAACAATTCGTTCGTTGTTTAGAATAAGAAACAGCGAAGTAGCTGTATCCTTCATCATTAGTTTTTCTTGCACTTCCATAGCCCATCTCATCACTTTATTCTGCTTTTAGAAATCGCATAGAAAGTTTTTCTCTGTCGTAAATTTTTCCTTAGACCAGAAAAGCCATTTAACAGATAAAATACTAAGCATTTCTTGTGTTTTTCCAGGTGATTTCTCTATGTTAAATGAATATTGTTTTGCCCTTTGCTTATGTGAGGATCCTAAAATCTTGTTTTCTCAGTTGCCTTTTTCCCTACGATACGTGGGCTGATGCTGAAACTGAACTGCTTTTGAGTTGAGGTTAGAATTCCGGGCTTGATTTCAAGTCCATCCCGATCCAGTCCTAATATTGCTTGTTTATTTCGAAAATCGAACTTTATTTTTTTGTTAATTTTTTTCTGGAAGTTTCTATCTACTGGGATTATGTAGAACTACTTTTTCTGGGTAATTGTGCTAAATTTGAAATTGGGTTTTCTCTAATATGGTTTATAGGTTTGGGTTTTTGGAGTGTAGAATTTTTTTTGATGCAGGTTTTATTGATTATTAGAAGCAGCAGCGCTGGTGGCCCCCTTTTTAGGGGGCTGCTGCCTCTGCTGCAATTTCGGCAACACCATGGGTGTGGCGGTTGGAGGTGGTGGGGCTGCCGGAGATGGTAGGACTATGGTGGTCACATTAGGGTTTAGTAAATGAGTCACTTTTTTACTTTTGGATGTATCTTTGTAATTTGGGCTTATCTTTATAAGTTGAGCCTTTATTTAAAGATTGGCAACCCCAAATTAAAATTGTGAACATTTTGAGTCCATCAAAAATGAGGAGCAACAAAGATTATTGAAGAATTGGATTGGATTGTAGCCAAAGAGATTCTTTAATTATTGTTGTATTTTTATTTTCTAGGATGGACCATAATTGTTTATTTATTTACTTATTTATTTACCGTTGTGAATAGTAAATTAAAGAATGTTGATCATGTAGATTAAATAATGTGACACGGTTCACTATATTTATATGCATTGGTATCCTATAATTTATTTTGACTAATCTAAATTAATTGGAAATAGTAAAAAATTTATCTTCAATAATATTGTGTCATTATTATTATTTATATATGGTCGATGAATAATAAAAGGAAAAACAAAATTTCAAAATATGAAGTGGGAGAGGGTTTATAGGCATGTATTATTTCACCGGCTTCTCCGTTATCCAATTGATTATAAAAGTACGCAATATATTATTTTAGATTAACTAGAATTGAACTTATTAAAAGGATATTTTAAAAATGAGATAATGGGAGATTGTTCTATAGATAACATCTTACTTATTTTGGGTATTTCTAAAAAACTATTAACATAGGTTAATATACTTATAGGTGAAAATTTTGGACAACTTTCTATAGAAAATCTACAAAAATTATTCATAGGCAAAAAATAATCTATCCTTGTTTTAATTTTAGCATGAGATGTCCAACTTAATAAAATGAGTAGGAGGGTCCCGACTTAGTTGGCTAATGTAGTGACCTTCTAAAGATGGCATGTTAAAGATTGGAATGATTTAAGGTCTGAGATTAAAATATAGTTTTGGATCTATATGTTGCTTGCATACATAAATTCATCATACACAAAATATTATTCATTTTTTTATTAAGCGAATTGTTAATTTTATAGAAAATGTTGCTTAATCCAATATCAGTTATACTTAACAAAAACCAATTTGTGGAAGAAAATTATGTTGAAAAGGAATCTTAGCATCGTTCTTAATGCTGAAAACACAAATTCGTGATAAGTGAACTTTGTCTTGAGACCCTACTGATGGATCCACAGATTCTTATAAAGTTTCGTATGAGATGATCGATTGCTACATTTTGGCATCTATGTAAAGTATGTTTCTATAGAACCATCAAAACATGGCAATCGCTTTTGACCTAATGGAGAGTTTTCACGAGATGTTTGGACTTCAAAGCCGACAACCTAGGTAAGCTTCCATTAAGGTGATTATGAATCTTCGCATGAAATTGAGCACACCTGTGAGACCATATGCTAAGCATAATTGGTCACTATAATGTGGCTGACGTTTTGGAGCTAACATTGATTTCAAGGCTCTGTTTAATCTTGTTCTTGGGGTACTCCCTGAGACTTTCTCACATTTCAATGTTGAGTATAACCTACACAAGGTGAACAAGAGACGAAACTAATGAATGAGCTCAAAAGTGCTGAGTCTATCTTAAAGTTCGAGAGTGGTGATGTTTTGATTGTGATGGGAGGCCCCTCTTATCCTAAGCTTTCTTTGTTTATGGAATTGTCGGGATCACCTGGCCAAAAACGAAGCAGAGTAAAGGCAATGCTCTATTCGTTGCATCATGCTTACTAATACTTGAATTATAGATTTTGGAGCTACTAGTCATAGTTGCAATTCTTAACGGGGTTTTCAAGGGACCAGACAACTCACTCATGGAGATGTAAGGGTCGGTTGCAACCAAATTTTTTGCTGCCCTTACTTTATGTTTTGAGAATCATAGACATTTGACTTTGGATAATTGTTAACATATTCCTAAACTTGCTTGGAACTTCGTTTTTGTTAGTCTTTACTTCGTGTTGATTATTCCGTGCTTTTTACCAATTTTAAGGTTGCTATTAAGTTGAATAATTCCTCTTATTTGTTCGGGTCATAAACTATATGATTGACTCTATACGTAGTACTACTTCTAGTAAAAAGAGGAAATTAAATTTGGATGGTGAATCTGTATACGTGCTTAAATGAAAGACGGAGAAAGTGGAATCAAGGTCAAAAGTTTGTCTATTTGTGGTGTATCCAAAAGGAACTATAGTGTTAAAGAAGCCAAGAATCGAGAGAAAATTGTTGTTATTTTCTGAAATTTTCTGTCTCTTTTATATCTATTGTACTCGCCTATATATAGTTTGCTTTCACAAGGAAACTACAATCCCTAAAAATTAGGTATCCTAACGAAAAGATAATTTTCTAAATATAAAGATAGGTCCCTAATTATCTCCGATAACATCCGTCAAAATGATATTGTGAGGTCAAGTAGCAAATATTTGCCAACAAGGGTGTGATGTCGCTATCGAGTTATTGCCTTGCTGAAGACATCTGCTACTTGGATATGAGAAGAAACGTAGGGAAGAGATATCACTCGATCCTACAAAGTGTCACGAATAAAGTGACAATCAGCCTCAATGTGCTTGGTGAGTTTATGAAACAATCTGAATAAAACTAGTGTTAGGAAACCAAGTTCCTTTAGGAGACCTTGTAACTAAATAATATCATATTAAGCCGTAGAAGTGGCATGATACTCATCCTTAGCAAATGATTTAGAAACGTGATCTTATTTCTTACATTTCCAAAAGATTAATGCATCACCTAAAAACAGACGCCAACCCATAGTAGATATATGAGTATTCGGACACCTAACCCAATCAGCATCACTGTAGGCAACCAGCTGAAGAAATGAGCTCGTAGAAAGAACAACCCACAAACATGTGATTCACGAAGATAGCAAACTGTAGCAAGATGACGATACTGACGTGAAGATATAAACTGGTTGACTAGATGAACAACATATGAGATATCTAGGTGAGTAGTGATCAAATAGATAAGACTCCCAGCTAGGCATTGATAAAGAGTAGGATCATATAAAAGATCCCCTTCATCTTTCCTGTATTTGACATTGACCTCCATAGGGGTATCCACAAAAGAAGTATCCTCCAACCTAGCTAATTCGGTAAGTGTTTGAACATACTTATGCTGATTTAATAAAATTCCTGGGCTGATGATGAACCTAGAGTCCCAGCTAGCCTATATCTTTCATAAGGAAGCTTAGTAATCTAACCATAGTTGGTACTATTAATGATATCATCTACATAAACCAAAAGAAGAACAATACCCCTATAGACTTTTGGAAAAAGAGTGAAGATCACACTGACCCTGTGTAAAGCTGAAGGTAAGGAGGGTGCTATGAAATTTTGCAAACAAAGCTCGTGGAGCCCACTTCAGTATATACAAAGAATGTCTTAGTTTACAGACATCACAAGGAGAAGTAGTGGTCATACTAGAGGGAAGCTTCATATAGATCTCTTCAAGAAGATCGCCATGAAGAAAGACATTCTTCACATCCATCAGATGTCACATTTATCAAAGCCCTATTGTCATCATCATAACCCAACCATGTCCAGTCCCCCACCACCTTCGACCGTTGCATCCATTGAGATGTCGGAGACACGGAAATGACGATAGCCCCTAAAGGGACAACTAGCATTGTTGCCTCATGGTAGGAGAAGACGGTGCTTTAAAAGCACAGCCATGACCATGAACGATGGCCGTAGTCTCATCGCAAAAAACAACTGTGGTAATCCCGAAAGGAACGTCGCTATCGCCTAGGTCCCGACAGATCTTAGTCGACGGTTGCTTTCTTTTTGGTGGCATTTTATCTAACAACCCGACCTTTCCCAAATTGTTAATTTATGTACTATCCACTTTGGGATAGTCTAAGTCCATCTTTCCCCTCATACTTTTTTATCGTGTCCTTTGTGTAATTGGTACCATGATTCAATTTAAGTCTCTCTTAAGGGAAATACCATATGTTCAAATTATGAGAGACACAACATAAAGTCATGAGGGGTAAGATGAGCTTATGCTCTCTCAAATGGATGTATATAAGTTAACGGTTTGGGTACAGAGGTTGGGTCGTTACAAAAAATGTATTTTTTTGTAATGACTTTACTTCTACACCCAAGTCATTATATCATACGTACTATCCGCTTTGGGAGGACATCTATCATCTTTCCTCCTCACGGTTTTCTATCTTGTTCCTCAGGATTCGAGCCGAAAAATCTACCTTATGATAGACTTGAGATGAATCATGATACCAATTGAACAACTTGCTAATTGGTACCAGAATTCAATTTAATTTTTTCATATGTAGAGGTTTTGGGTTCAAATCCTGGGGGCGCGAGAGCCTACGCCCATCTTACCCTCCACAAATTTCTATTGCAACTCCAGGATTCAAACCATGACCTTTACTATTCTTTACAAACCAAAATCTCCTAATGCACTTGAGATACAAAATATGCAGTGAGCCCAAGATATGAATACATAAATTACAATTTATGCTTTATGACAAAAGATGCATTTTCCTTTAAAAGAAATATGAACTATATATATTAACAAGGCGAGTCATATAACTAATGACAATATGCGGCTCGAAGTCGTGGATCAACAGACTTCAATGCTACTCAACTCAGCTAAGTTGAATCTTGGTACCAATTAGACAACTTGCCTAATTGATACAGGATTCAACTTAAGTTTCTCTTAAAGAAATATCATGGGTTCAAATCCTAAGAATGTGACAGAAATTTGTGAGGTGTAAGATGGGCTAGGCTCTCCCCTAACAGACAATATGTAAGTTAAAGGATTGGGCATAGCGGTCGGGTTGTTACACTTGACACCTCCATTTTTCGGCCACCAATCTCTATCTAACTAATTTGTTGAAACAAGTCAATATTTACAATAACAAATGCAATAATGGAACTCTGATGCATTATGACTTGCAAATCTCTATTTTACAAGAAATAAAGATGCAATTAATTATTATTACAAACTCAGACTATCCCAACAAATTACAAGAAGATGATGACGATTGTAAGGCCATAAGCAATTATTAAGACATTTACTTTAACACAAAACAAAATATTTTAATAACATGTCAACATCAAATAACCCTATCATCATCCTAACTAAAATGCATTTTTAACAAGATTTAAGTCTTAAATCCTCCTTTAGGAGTTCTAGAACCATGGCTCTTCATACTGCTTTTTGGTTTTTTGCTCTAAGTCCTATATAAATTAGTTTCCTTTGAGATAAAGAAACCAAATAAAGAAAAGATCGTTGATCTCCACAAAATGTAATGAGAGCTTAATTTACACATTATAGATTAAGGAGTATACCTTACCATCTTTAAATGGCTCTCTTCACCAATCCAACTAGCTTTCTTTCTTCCAGTTAGCCTTCTCCTTTAGATGCCTGGTGAAATGTGTAGAATCCTTGAACCCAAAAAAATGTGCCTTAAGTGACATATATAATATACGTATATACACAATTAGGGAAACATTTAGGCCTTATTTTGATAAAATTCAATTAAATATGTGATTGAAAAGTTGATGAAATGTGTAGATTCTATAAAATGTGTGGTTAAAAGTAAGTTTGAGGGAAAAATGAGTTAGAAAATGGGGGCTAAACTTCTTTAGACTTGTAGTAGATCATAGGACATCTATCTCGAAGCCAAGGGAGGGATCAAAATGGACTCAGAAGACCCTAGTTCCAATAGATAATGTTTTCAAATTGGTCAACTTTTCAGCATTTGTTTTTAACCATTGAAATGCTTAAGAATGAAAACATTCAGATGGCCTATAGTTTTGGAAAACTTTCTGCAGCTTTGGATTCTTCTTGTGATTCTGATTACAATTGATATTCCTTCGAACTCTCTATCGTATATGATGTGAGGTATGACAATGACTAATCATAAATTACTCCTAATTAAAAGAAAGAGAAAATTTGTCAAACAAAATTCTAAAATTTTGGTCTCTGTTGGCCTTATACAAGGCTTCATCAACCTTTTCTTCTCGACTTCATTTTACCAAGAACGTCATTTCAGTCCTTAAAAATGGAAGTTTTGTTTACCATTCATGACGTTTCCACTTGTCTGGTTGACAAATTCAGCTATTTATCATAATTTCTATTGGTATTTCCAGGTGAAGACAATGATTATCACAAAGCAATACCGCTGCATACATTCAGCAAGTTGTCTTTGCACAAAAGGGCATCTTACCGAGGAAGTGATATTCCTGGTTTTTAATCAATTAAGTTGGAACCCTAAGTTGGTTGCAACACTTTCTTGTGTATGCAAATGGTTTGACGATCTTGCAAAACGAGTCCTCTGGAAGGAGTTTTGTAAGACTCGAGCTCCTAAAATGATGCTCGATTTGCAATCCAGTGGAAGTCACAGTATTGATGGTAACTGGAGAGCGCTCGGCAAACTACTCATATACTGTTCGGGATGTGACAAGGGTGGGTTCTACAATAATATTCACATTCCTGGCCACTTTGTCTACAAAACAAGGTTCTCGAAAACATCAGGGAAGAGCTTTTTATTACCAGAGTGTAAAACGGACATTTTATACGTGTCTGATCCCTGTGAACATCTTGACCAAGGGGACGAAGGGGATGTTGGATTTTTCCGAGGAATATTTAAATCCTTTGCGGCATCAAAGGTCAGGAAATTGCTGATTAACAGGAGCGCACCACTGCATCCTACAGGGGTATGTCCATATTGTAAGGCGAAGTGGTGGAACATGCTGCAAGCTAAAATGATACCAGCAAGTGCAAGAAGTAGGTTGGGTGCTTATGGGGATTCCATTGAGTATTGTGTGTGCCTTAATGGGCATGTGCTCGGGATTTGTACCCTTTTGCCCTTGTCTGATACAGATGACGCATCAGAGGAGTGACATCAGTGATGATAACGTGCATCTTTAATCAGGTTTTGTTTTCTCCTAATGTTCTCATTTCTAGATTTGTAGATGGCATTCTCTCTTTTTTCCTCCTCCTTATACGTGTACACTTATCTAATTCCTTTCAGTTTTGGGTGGGAGTTGTCATATAAGATCAACAATTTTCAATGGCAGTATGTATATGATGCAAGAATAAGAATTTTTGATGTTTTGTTTTAGAGACTCTCTTATTCTTCTACACGTTGAACGTGGCTAGGTTAAACTCTTCTATCTGCCTCTTCTTTTACTGTTTTACTTCTTCTCAACATCATCTCATACCAGTATCCCTCGTTAATTATGTATTATGACATTAAACCAATTTATGTGCTTGTATTGCAAGAATTTCGTGTGTTCATAAATTACATGTTATCATAATGACATTCAATGCTATTTCTACATGTTGACCTTGTTTCATGGGGTGACTTTCTTTCTAGCATAAGAAGGGACACCATGAGGCAATAATCTACTCTGCCAGACTAGATTCCTCCTTTTCTCAAACGTTTCAGGACGAAAAACAATTTAAATACAATGCATAGAAAGCTTTGCAACTGAGCATTTGAATGCATTGAAAATTAATTGTTCATTGATGAAAGCTCTGATGCTCGGACTTTTCGAAATGGATGAAGTACCAATGTCGACAATACACGACATGGTATGGGCATGGATATGAAATATGTCAGATCCTCCAAGTTTCAACTGAACACTTCGCCATTTCTGCTTCTTTCTTTCCCTTTTCTTCTTTTTTGTTTCTATTTTATTCGCCTTGACTCTTTAATCAATGCTCATTTCTTTCTTTGTGAACAATTAATTTTGGTCAATTTAAAATAACATCTTAGGTTAGTAAAACAATTGAAGTTTAAAAGACATCTCACGTATCGAAGTTGGAAATGTAGACTCTTTTTAATCATATTCCCATATCCTATATTTAAAAAAATAAAAGATCCGACACTTCGATATGAACCCATACCTGAGTTTGAACATAATAGGATGAAAGTATAAAACAATTGCTGGTGCAAGGTGAACACCCAGTTAATTGACAACAATTTTGAATACCTTATACCCCCTATAATAGCTTAACCAAGAAAAACCTAAGCAATAGGAGTAAATCTTTAAAAGGCGAGGAATCATACTAAATATTTATAAATAGCGTAGTTATTTTACTGAAAAAGAAATTACTTAAACAAATATTTACTAAGTGCGGTCGAAGTTAAGCAAATTGCGGCTATGAATGGGTTAAGGGGCTACATATAGCTGCGGTCCTTGATATTCTTTTGCATTTGTTTTGGTGACGTCCTCGACGCTATCAATGTATGATATGCTTTAATAAGTTCTTTGACGGATTCTCCTTGCTGCTACATCCACTCCATTTCACCAAATACTCTTAATGGTCCTTGGAAGACCTAGTAACTTGGTGTGCAAGAATAGCTTCAGCACCCTTTTTCTAGCTTTCTTCAATATATGTCGCTTCAGCTTATTTCTGGATACGTCCTCGTCTACAAAATATGGTTTAGTTACACCAACATGGAGGATATTGTAGATTTTGCATCATAAAGGGAGTTTTACTTTATATGCGACTTTTCCAATCCACTTCACGATAGGTAATGGCTCGATGTATTTTGGCTCCAACTGGGATTTCCCCTCCTGTTAGTTTATAAACGTTTCCATTAGGGAGCTTAACCATCACCAAATCTCTCAACATTAAATCCAAAGAAATGACATTTTAGATCAACAGACTTTTTGTACCATTTATGCAATTTCTCAAGACAGCTTCATTAGGAGAAGTTGTAGTTTGAGGGGATTTAATACTTTGATCAATATCCATAGTATGAGAGAGTAAAGGATGCTGACCGGTGACAATATCAAAATGACTCTTATTGATGAAAGAGCTCTTTTGGACATTAAAGCAAACCTAAACTGCATCTAAAAGTTTCACACTGTTCTTCAGCGAAGTAGAGATAAAGTACCAAAGATATTTCTCAAAAATAAAATTGAAACACTTTATCGTCCATGAGATTGTGGGAGAAAAACTATGACTCATTCTCAATGTTGAACCAAGAATTTTGAATAATTTAGTCCAAAATATGCTAGTGAATCGAAGATCCCGATCACGTCTTTAGGGTAGTCCCCAATATCTCTCAAAAATAAAATTGAAACACTTTCCCGTCGACTAGCTTGCTCGCCTGAGAGTTTTGGTTGAGACTTGAAGTGGGTAACAGTAGTATTGTCGATCTTCACAAGTAGGTATTGACTTAAAATGGATTACTGCCAATAACTCCTACTCGTGCGCCGAGTAATGGCATTCTGCATTAACTTTTATATACGATCGAATGCCCTTCTTGCATGAGGACTCCTCTGAGAGCAAAATCTGGAGTGTTGTTGGATTTTATGCGTAATAATAAAAAGATGAAAAAGATAATACAAATGAATTTTATGTGATTCGACGGTGTGCCTACGTCCACGAGAGCGAAGCAGAGATAATTTTATTCAGTAGTCAAAAATAGGGTTACAACATATTATTTATACTAACTCTAACCTGGACCCATATAAGACTTTAAGGCTTGTACAAGAAATACCCCTGCCCATTTGATTCAGGACCTGTGTTCCACTCTATATGAGCCACATGCACAACAAGTATCTATCTGATCTTCAAATGGTTTAGTCATATCTGGGAAGACCAACATCGAATTTATGCACATAGACTTCTTCAATTTCTCAAAAGTTGCTCATTAATGACCGATGAAGTTGATAGAGGTGTAGTTGAATGAACAATTAAATGGTTTCACATGAAGTTCATTCTCCCGTGGCCAATTAAGAACGTTTCTTACATATTGCACATGTTCCTCCAAGGTCACGCTGTAAATTATGTTGTTATCTAAGTACACTACCACAAAGTCATCCGAAAACTCGTGAATTACTTGATTCATCATCGTACAGAACGTTCGGGAAAATTTTTCGAGCTAAAAGGCATAATCTTGAATTCGAATGCTCCATAGCTAGTTACCACCGTAGTCTTTACTTTATCCCTTTCCTTGATCCGAACTTGCCAGTGTTCGAATCTTAGATCAATCTTTGTGTAATACTTTGTTTGCTTAAACAGACAAAGCAATCCACAACAAGTGGAATATGACAACTGTTCTTCACAGCAATCTTGTTTAGGACTCGATAATCACAACATATTCGGATAAAACCATTGGCCTTTTTCTAAAATAACACGGGAACTCCATATGATAATTTCACGGGCATGATAGTCCGACTTTCCAACATTTTTCCAATTGTTTCCTAAGCTCAAGCTCAATTTGAGACATATGATAGGGTGCCTTGGCTAGAGGCTTAGCACCTAAAATAAGATCAATTTCATGATCGATTTCCCTCCTTAGCAACATCTCTTTGATAATTCATCAAACATGATGTCCTCAAATTCATGACAAGTTATGGAATAGGACCAGCAGCCTTTTTGAGGACCAGCAGCCTTTTTGATGTCCTCTAATTAAAGGGCACACAAAAATGAGGATTCATTTCTCTTAAAGCAATTACTATATTGTACGGCTCATCCATCCTCCTCATTGTCATTAACGAATCGGGGTATGAAAACACTACTAGTTTATATCTCGAAGGATCCAATTCCGAAATAACTTTAAAGTCATCGATCTGAACTATGAACAAATTAGTCCTACCCTTAATTAACATAATTTTGACTACTCTTGCAATCGGTTGAGCACCTGAATTGATTACCTTGACTTTCCCACTACCTTTCTCTATAACAAGTCCGAGGTGCTCTACTTCGGTATTTGCAAAATAGTTATGAGTTGCATCAGTATCTACAATAGCCCCGATTGGCTTCCCATTGATCTTCACATCGATGTACATCAAGCAATCGGTCCTACGAATACGAGATTTCGACTTTTACCTCCTTCAAGGGAACATTATCCTTTTCAATATCAGACCAATGTGAGGATGCACCAATCACATCCTCAACCTCTCCGGAGTTGATCACATAGTGAATGCTAGCTTGCGGGACATCCTGCTTTTGAGCCTTACACTCCACTTGCTAGTTGACAATCTGCATATACGTAACGTACCTGCAAAAAATCCAACATTGATAAGGTCCTTCACATATAAAGCACACAATTTTGGAAGTAGTATCAGCTCTAACCCTTCAGTGGCTTTCCTATAGGTAAGAGTAGCATTCTTCCCCCATTCGAATTCAAGTGGGCTTGAAAGGTCTATTTCCTTTCGCGTTAGATTGAATATGCCCTTGTGGCCAATCTTCTCTAAGTTCAAGTAGATAGTCCATTAAACATCTGCCAGCTTCCATTTTTGTGTCTAAATCAATTAACTTCTGTCTTTGAAGTTTTATGCTTGTCAACGGTATCAGCCCTTTCATGAAATTGAAGAGCTTCTCCTTTTTTGACCTGTCTCGAATATTCAGCATGTGCTCCAAAAAAACTTTACCATACTCCTTAATGGAGCCTGTATGTTTCAGTTGTTGTAGTGCCCATTGGGCTTGCTATTCCACATTTTTGGGAAAAATTTTGATTTAATTGCCTCTTTAAGAAGATCCAAAAAATCTATTCGAACCATGTTGGCTTAAATATCGACATATTTTGTCTATTATCATAGTTTTACATCTCCACCTAGATATATGATAGCTTTTGTAACCTTTCTTGCTTCGCCTTTAATGGTAACCACAAGAAAGTATTGTTCCATGTCAAGCAAGAAGTTCTCAACTTCCTTTGCGAGTACCCCTCCATAGGTGCACAATTTTGGGATTCTAAGTCTATAGATACTCTTGTACGGGAGCTTGTCCATTGCCAATCGCTCGTTGAAGCATTCACAACTGACATCTGAATTTTCCATTCCTCCCTATAGATTAGGAATAATTGTAACAGCATTAGTCATTCTGGGCAAGCTACTCGGCTTCCATCCAGTTGGATGTGTAATTCTTGGATATTCGCTTGAGCCACCTCAACCTTTTTGAAATAAAATATTACAATTGAAAGGAAATTACAACTTAAACAAATATTTACAAAGTGGGATGGAAGTTGGGGCTACATGTGGGTCAAGGGGCTAAGTACAACTGTGGTCCTTGACAACTTGGATTGGTTAAGCACTTCTATTGTGCTCCTCATTTTTTATGAGGACATCATCTATTTTAGTTATTTTTATTTATTTCTAGTTGGATTTTATTTTAGTTTTGAATTCTTATTTATGTAATTGGACTTGTATCGGTCCAAGCCCGTTCTAGTTAGGGTTTTCTCTTTACTATTTAAACCTAATTTCCTATGTAACTTCATTAGTTTTGATGAATATGAATTATTGAGATTGGTTGTGGCCTAAATTTCTGCTTCTTCTCCAATTTCTTCCCTCCATTCTCTCTGGTTTCTCCCTCCCTTCTTGCTTCTTATTTCTATTCTTTAATTTGTCCTGCATCAAATTTGGTATCAGAGCTAAACTTGGGTAATATTTTTTAATCCAATCTATCAAATCTCCTTCAATTATCTTTCCAGAAAATTTTCCACCTATCTTCACAAAATCACGCACCCGTCATACATAATTTTTTCGATTCATTGATCAGTTTGCCCAAAACCCTAGAGCAGCACAAAAATAGAATTTGTTGTGGTAACAATTTCTTTCTTTCCAGTCAAAAAGAGGGGAAAAAAGGGTGGAAAAACAAAGAGTGACCCAAAAAAAAAAGAAAAAAAAAGAAAAAAAAGATTTGAGTCAAAAAAATTGAAAAAAAATAATAATAATAAAAAATCGAGTCAGTTCTTTTTGCTGCGCTACATTGCTACTTCATAGGGTTATTTGCTAAACCATAATTCCATCATAAAAATCACAGCCAAATATACACGACCCAAAAACTGAACCATAACACCAAACTCGTTACCTAGATCTACTATCAATAGCCTACATGCCTATTAGCCCAATCCATCAAGTTATTCCTAAATTCATCAGCTCCCATCTAAGACCCACAAATTCCAAGCCCAATAACACCAACTCGGCCCAAATCTTTTATCACTTCCAATCCAGCCCAACTCCCAACTTGTACTCCACAGTTTCACCCAATCCATTTATCACTTCCAAAATTCCGATCCTCCACGATGGTGACCCATCCAGCGGGAACTCTAGTCGACGACCTTCACGTTGGCGACATCATCGCTCCACTCTTCACCACCACAAAGACTTCTCACACCATCCATCGCCAACCGCAAGTGCTCTACAACAAACACCATTTCACTTCCTTTGATGATCCATTTCTACTTAGTTTTGCAGACCCCCAAGAGGACTATGTTGATATTTCTACTTCAATACCACATGTCATGGCATATCAAGATAAAATTGATGTTATTTAAGATGAGCGTGTTGTATTAACCAATGATTGCAAGATTCAGTACTTTCTTGTTTGTTGGGTAGATCGACGAGCTTCTTATGCTCCTTATTATGTACAATCATGTGAAAATTTTGAAGATGAGGTGCATGAGTATTGGTTATTTGGAGTCCAGTATCAGTACTTGATTAGAATGAAAGACCGCCCCCTTGGCCATATCATATCTCTTGGTAATAAGCTACAGTTTTCAGTACTATTAATCATGGAATTTTGGTACTTGGTTCTTCAGAAAAATCGTTCCCCATGGCTTGATTTGAAGCATTTGGAATTTCAGATTGATTGCAGCCTACAGTGATCTATCAACTAGACAGGGTCGAGTTTTTCTCCCACCCCGGGAGAGTCGATGAGGACATTATCTATTTTATTTATTTCTAGTTGCACTTTATTTTAGTTTTAGATTCTTATTTATGTAATTAGGCTTATATCGACCCAAACCCGTTCTAGTTAGGGTTTTCTCTTTACTATTTAAACCTAATTTCCTATATAACTTCATTAGTTTTGATGAATATGAATTATTGAGATTCGTTATGACGTCTCCCTCTTCTCCCTTTCCCTTCTCCCTAAATTTTTGCTTTTTCTCCGGTTTCTTCCTCCTATTCTCTTCGATTTCTCCCTCCCTTCTTGCTTCTTCTTTCTATTATTTAATTCGTCTTGCATTATTTTTACCATGTTGAATTTATATCGACTTCGTGTATGCTGTTGCTCTTTATGACATCTGATATTGATATGTGATTTCCAGGTACATGTTTCTTAGTTCATGTGAATTTAGTATTAAACCGAACTTTGAGAAGACAATGAATAATATTTTAGCTTCTTTTTCTTCATTAATATTGTGCACTTTTCAATCTTCTTTACCAAAAACATGAAATAAAACAATTGTTGTGGGTGTATTTTGGAAACTTGGCCAGCAAATATTAATTTGACATTGTCTTTTACATACTTTCTCAGACTTGTACATGTTAAACTTGTCTTCGTTAAGCTCTTCTATTGTGCCTGTCCTTCTAAACAATGTAAAAAAATTTATTGACTTTACTCATGCTTCTTCCTCACATGATATCTCAATTCTTCAGGTACTATGACATGAAATGTGTGTATTGTTGAAGTGGGTGCGGAGCTGATCAATAGGCAGTTTGGGAAAGCTAATCTTTTCTAAGCTGCTCTCCTCAAATTTGTCACTTTGGAATCTCTCTTCCTAATCCTGTTGATAACTATTCTTCGTTAGCTATTGGTGTCACAAAGTAGTTCTTGTAAACCATGTATACTCTGTGTGTGTGTGGCATTCAGAACTTACTGTTTCAGTGAGACGCTTTAACACTATAATTATTTATCTGTTATCATTTTGTTCACTTTGATGTTAATTTGACTTGCAAAGAAATATTTTCAATGCATGTTAATTTTTCAGTTTAGATAGGATTTTAGTTTCTGTTTGTAAGTGTTGTCCGATTCCTCTCAGCAAAAACAAGCCATTGCTGTGCCAAAAGTTAATCATTTGTGTTATACTCGAAACCTTGCAGATTTTCCATGACATATTTGACGTAAAATACTAAACACGACTAGGCAAACCAAGACAATATCGTGTTTACACAAAGGCAGCAACAAGGACTTGTCAAGACACAAAGACAAAGGAATCAACATAGACATGGAACATGACGAAAAGAGATGTAATTCAATTATGTCATGTCATCAGCAATAACCTGCGAGTAAAGTGGCTAGCTAAGAGGAGATATTGGATAGTGGATTTTTTTTTCCTGAAAAGAGATGTAATTTAGTTATGTCATGTCATCAGCAATAACCTATGAATAAAGTAGCTAGCTAAGAAGCTATAGGCTACGTGCTTAACACATGCAAGTCGGACTATGATTATCAAAGTGTTCTTCAAATTCCCATGCATAAGTTATACATAGATAGTAGAAGACTACGTTATCTAAAAAGCCCGTACCACACTATTTCCCTATTTTTTGAGACCTCCGTGAATCTTTAGCATTCATGTTCATTGAATTCCACCCGGCATTCTTTCATCGTCCTCAACCCATCATTGTGCCTCTTTCGTATGGACATGAACAATCTTCGACCTGACACGTCGGTATATCTACAACTAAATCCACCAACTCTAATGCAAAGAAAAGGGTCATCAATTGCTTCTAAGAACCTAACAAAATATGATAATTGACTCGAATTTCTTTAGAATCAGGCAAGGTACAAAATCTTCTCTCGAAAAGAGACTGACCATAGATGACACAGGAAGCTATTCGATCAAAAAATATACGTCGATCAATACTACTACCTCCCAAAATCAAACAGAGTACAATCAAACTAATCATAAGACCGTGGGGTAGTAATAATAAAATGAGCAATCCCATGAGCCTTGGTTGTTCCCAAACGAGGTATGTAGCAACACTGTCCAGAGCGAATAACTAAAAGAGCTGAGATGCCCTATAAAATAGCAGCATTAGATGCCAATAAAGAAACGAGGTTTCGACTGTGAACTACCCTGTGAGCATTGGACTCAACTTCCAAATCCATGAAGCCATTTTCCTTTGCAACTGGAGACCATAACACAGGGCAATTGATTCAGCAACTTCAGGGTCAAAAAGGCCCCTAATCTGCCGAGAGCTGGCCACCACGACCAGACCATTATGATCTCTCATGATGAATCCCATTTCAATAAAATCCTCTTCGACAGAGACTATATCATCTGCATTCAATTTCAGGTAACCCAAATCCAGTTTGCACCATCCAATACTAACCGTGGCCCCGAAACCGACCGAACAAATATTGGATAGTTTTTTAACAAGTTTATAACTTCATTTACATGATCTATTATTGTCCAACCCATCAAACTAAACATGTCAGAATCATATCTTCTTTACCCCAAAAAATTATACTTTCTAGTATCATGTAGTCCATCTTACCAAACATGTTAACAATAATATGGAAGTCACTTTGAATCTAACATGGCCATCCTTTCCGGCACATTTATGTTGCAATCGAGTCCAAGAGTCTTGAGACAAGTTTACAAAACCATTAGAATATTCATTCACGTAGGCCTTTAGGTACATTAGAATATTCATTCATGTAGGTCGTTAGGCATATCTACTGAAATTAGATCCAGCAGAAAATAATTTACATACCTATATCGACAACATTTGGATCAAAAACGGAAAGCGAAAGGCAGCTATTAATTAACGACAGAGTTCAACACCATCAATATCACGTATTCTGCTGACTGTGCTCTTGTTCGGCCAAAGTCTACTCTGGTGATGCTCATTGGGCCAATTTTAACTGCAAGAGCAGACTTCTTGCAAATGTTTGCAAGATGAATAAAAAATGACAGATCAGCAAGGGCTCAAAAGTATCTTAAGGCATTTACATTGACACTCTACAAAATGACATAACAGACAAGTATGAACCAAAACCATAGTAAAAACCATTTAAATGGACCATTAAAATAGCAGCATTAGATGCCAATAAAGAAACGAGGTTTCGACTGTGAACTACCCTGTGAGCATTGGACTCAACTTCCAAATCCATGAAGCCATTTTCCTTTGCAACTGGAGACCATAACACAGGGCAATTGATTCAGCAACTTCAGGGTCAAAAAGGCCCCTAATCTGCCGAGAGCTGGCCACCACGACCAGACCATTATGATCTCTCATGATGAATCCCATTTCAATAAAATCCTCTTCGACAGAGACTATATCATCTGCATTCAATTTCAGGTAACCCAAATCCAGTTTGCACCATCCAATACTAACCGTGGCCCCGAAACCGACCGAACAAATATTGGATAGTTTTTTAACAAGTTTATAACTTCATTTACATGATCTATTATTGTCCAACCCATCAAACTAAACATGTCAGAATCATATCTTCTTTACCCCAAACAATTATACTTTCTAGTATCATGTAGTCCATCTTACCAAACATGTTAACAATAATATGGAAGTCACTTTGAATCTAACATGGCCATCCTTTCCGGCACATTTATGTTGCAATCGAGTCCAAGAGTCTTGAGACAAGTTTACAAAACCATTAGAATATTCATTCACGTAGGCCTTTAGGTGCATTAGAATATTCATTCATGTAGGTCGTTAGGCATATCTACTGAAATTAGATCCAGCAGAAAATAATTTACATACCTATATCGACAACGTTTGGATCAAAAACGGAAAGCGAAAGGCAGCTATTAATTAACGACAGAGTTCAACACCATCAATATCACGTATTCTGCTGACTGTGCTCTTGTTCGGCCTCTGCTTCAAAGTCTACTCTGGTGATGCTCATTGGGCCAATTTTAACTGCAAGAGCAGACTTCTTGCAAATGTTTGCAAGATGAATAAAAAATGACAGATCAGCAAGGGCTCAAAAGTATCTTAAGGCATTTACATTGACACTCTACAAAATGACATAACAGACAAGTATGAACCAAAACCATAGTAAAAACCATTTAAATGACCACGTTTATTCCTCACATTAAGCAAAATGATTTGATTAGTTACAATTAATTTGAGGTTTACAGACATAAATAAGTCAATAAATATCTAAGCTAAAAAACTTTATTAGTCACAAGTAATTTTGAGGTTCACAGATATAAGCAAGACAATATAAATCATAGTTAAAATAAATTTCGAGAGGTAGAAATTTATTCTGTTTGCATTCTCTTTCTTGGGTCGAGTCAGCAATATCTATATTACAAGTAGGATACCAAAATTCCTTACGGAATGGTAATCAATCCTACGTTTGAGATTTTTAAAAACTAATAATCGACAGCCAAATGATGTTAAAACCAGGTAACATTGAATCTTCACCATATTCTAGTTTTTCAAAGCAAATAGATAGATTTGAACAAAACAGACTTCTAAAGTTTAAAATATAGTTTTAATTCTTACCAACTGCATCCATCCAGCTAACTTAGGCATGAACTTTTGGATATGTTCCTCAGCTGTGTTCTTGGCTTTCAGTGTCTCACATTCAAAAAAAACTGAAACCCAGTCATTCTCACAAGGGTGATGGTGGAAAATAAAAGAAGTCCTGTTTAAAACCATGACAATTATGTGTAGACATTACACCTCGTATGTATTGATAGAAAGCTCAATATGCACCCATCTACCATGCAACATGCATTCAGATATTATGAAACAATAAACTAAGCTTGTTCTCAATAAATCAGGAATCGGTTAAATGGAATTTTTTTCTTTTCCTCCATCTAGTTCATTGCTAAATCTACAAGAGAATCTAAAGCAACTAGATCCTTCCCATCCATAATGTACAGTATTAGTTTGGTCTACTCCTCCCTATTTTGACTTGTTTTACTAAGATCTCATTGGAAGCCTCTGTGGATCTATGCAAAACACGTCTTAATCATCTAAGTCGACATTCCTTCAATTTATCTTCAACCATACCACTCCATTTGTTGGTTCAATCCTAATCTTATCTATTTAGTATTATTAAAATATTATAAATTATATTTAATAAATTTGTGTTTCTATTAAAAAGTAGAATACCCTTTTTTAGGGCTATAAATAACTCTAAGAGGAAAAATTGTGTGATAATCACATAATCAACACTATTGGAAAAATATCATGGAGATTATTCTTTAAAATCTTTTCATATCTATAACACCCTCCATCAAACTCAATATGGTGTAGTGACAATCAAATTGAGTTTGAAAATTAAATTGATTCAATCAAATCTTCATCCTCCAAGGATCGAAGGATCCTTCAAAATTGCTTGCGTGCCAACCAAGCCAAGCAAATAACTCAAAGTTGATACCAAAAAAAATTTATCGTCCACCAATCTAACCAAATCATCACCAAAACTTGAAGGAGACCCAAAAATATAACGAACAAGGCCAAAACAAGAAAATCAAATGGTTTTAATAACTAGACAGGCCAAGAAAAGACCATGTTTAATAGTAGCACTCCAAAAATTCATGGGCATTATTAGTACCACGCTTACATATAGGACTAACGAAACAGGAACCCTGGCACATGAGGAGGCTAAAACAATAGATGTGATGGAAATAAATTCGATGGAAAAATAACATGATTTTTTTTTTCAAAAGAATTCTAGAATCAACTTGAAGATTAACTCTCTCCAAAATGGAAACAACAAGAATAGCCAACACCTAACAAGATTTGAATTAAGTAGAAATCCAAATTTAGATTAAATCAATGACATAAGTAGACTTGACTACGCAGAATATGGACGAATATATTAAAAAAATGAAAAAGAATATTCTAGATGAGGATATCTAATCAAAATAAGAAAATTGACAGAACGAGCGGCCTTCGAAGAATAGAAGATTGCAAATTTAACCCAAAATGAAATTAAATCCACTCTGATACCATGTTAAAATATTATAAATTGTATATAATAAACTTGTGTTTCTATTACAAAGTAGAAAATCCTTTTTATATGGTTATAAATAATTCTAAAAGGAAAAATTGTATGATAATCACATTATCAACTATTAAGAAAAATAATCTCACACTATTGAAAAAATATCTTGGAGATTATTCTTTACAGTCTTTCCATGTCTTCAGCAAGTATGAACAAACATAAGTACTAAAACATATCACATGCATAGACAAATATTTTACCCTTTTCCTTGTCATTTTGCCAAAAGATGTCACAACACCACGATTAATCGAGTTGTAAAGATAAATGAGCAGACACTAACAAGTAAAATCAAGTGGCTATTGACAGACATTAAATTATAGTATTAACGAAAGTAATTGACATATATCCCTAGCCATTACTAACACTGCACATGACATGCACACTTGGTATAACTGTATATGTATTTTATGCATTTTCACAAGATGGCTTGCCCATGAGCATGGTGGATTTTACATATCTTCGCAGCATCATGTCCTCTGCACTCTACCACCACACGCCTTTCACTCTTGCTCTATTAAATAAAGTAACTCGAGAGTAAAATTTTTGACCAAATGAGTTAGTACTTTTCATTAAACTAAAACAATAAGCAAAAATGATTTCTAAGAATAAGAAAAACAGCAGAAAATGACACTGACATTATAGACTGTTACTGTGAGCTTTATCAAGCGGTAGTCCTTGCCCCTGCTGCACTCCCTTTAACAGGGTAGCTCTTTGACCATTATAGGAAAAGAAAGAAAGAAAAAAAGAAATTATGGATAAGTAAATTTTAAAATGGCACAGTGTTTTCTTTCTTGATACAACATACCTGTTTATACATGAAACAGGCCGAGGCAGAGAAATGAATATAATTCAGTGGGGACATGACTTAAAATATAAATTTTTAAACAAAACACTAACACAAGAGTGTTAATGTTATAATTCTTGTTCATACAATACAATTGTTTCCTATGGAGTTTCATACTTCGAAAATGCCAAAATGACAAATTTGTCATTTCTTAATTCTTTGGCACCTTGATTAGCAAACATAACAATTACCATCCATGTTGAGAGGTTGCATTCAGGTTCTACTGACCAATTCTAAGATATTTCAATGTTATAGGTTTGGTCCTAGGACATCCTAGTCCACTCCATTGTAGGAACCGAACAATCAGATTGCTCTTTGTTAGGAAAATCCAATGGATTTTTTTTACTATCTTAATTAAAAATTTATTGTTAGAATTCTTACTTATACTTGTTCTATAGAATCCAATGAAACAAAAGGCATTGCGTGCATGAAAAACACAAAGAAGTGGTTTAAGCAAAAGACTTTTGAGATTAGAGATCATGTTGGATAAGATTGAATAGATCTTGAAGATGTATAAATAAAATTTAAATAAATACCATGAAGAATAGTGAGTTTATACACTTACATTACGCAGAGTTATTACACAATACCTCAAAGTATGGATAATGAAAGTTTTTATAGAACAACAAACGTATATATTACAACCTCAAATGTCAATTAACAGTTTATAATCACCAAGTAAATTCTAAAGATTGATAAATAGATCAAGTATTGGAAAAGGTTTCATCTACGTTTTAAACTTCAAAAATTATAAAATAAAATATTAAAAAAATGTTTCTTGTTTGAAAAAAAGAAAAAAAAAAGTATGTAATTAGGGCATTGATTAGTTTAATTGTTGTTAGACTGGACATTTATTTCTATAGGATAGCTACACCTGTAAAGGGTCTGTTAGATGCATTTGCTGTCATATTTCTGAATAACAAAGAATACATTGCATATTATAAAGAAATACAGGGCATTGCTCCAGCATACTCTGTCTTCTTCAAAGCTCTTGATTGTAGTACCCCAAAAAACACTCACTCCAAAAAGTCCAATGGGGGCGCAACTGCCCTCCAGGGCCCCATGTTGCTCCTCGAATGGAACCTATGCTCGCACACAAGCAAGCACATGATGATAGTGCACTTAACTAACTGTTTATAGAGTATACTGATAGACAACACCAGTGAATATTTACATCCACCACCAGTATTCTTAGATTCTTACTCAAGTTATCCAAATAACAAGAATATACATGACTGAAAAGAGTTGTAAATAGGAAAATACAAAAATTTAACCTTGCGGTAAGATCAAATAGTTTCTATTTACAAATAATATATAGCCATCTATACAATTGTTTCTTGCTCTATCTTTTCTTCTAGTTTCAGGTCGATTCAATTTGAAAGTTATTTGAATCCACTACATTTCTAGAGAAAAGACATCTAAGTAGGATTCGAACCCAGATGAAGTTCTGAACATCTATGAGAGAAAAAAATAACTAATGGATCTTATAGGATTCCCAAGAAATTCTTCGATTTCTTCTGGATGACTGCTTTATCATGACTAATTGAGAACACATGTCCACGTATATCATGAAGAATACTAATGTATTAAACAAGATCTTCTATATAAGCATTAGATGAGGTGGTTTAACACTATATCAAGCAAACAAAGATCTTCGATTCATGTTTGGCCACAACCCAATTATGAAAATTGTGTACGTGTAAGACTTTTAAAAAATAAATAAATAGATAAATTCAACTTCCACATAAAAGGATGTGTTGACAACATAACTTAAATACAAAATTGAAGCCTCTACATTTATAAAGAAAAAGGCTGGTTTACCACTACTAATTGTGAGGTTACATGTCCACATATCATGAAGAACAATAATTTACGCTTTTCTATAAGCTTAGATGAGGTGGTTTATCATGTTATCAAGGCAAACAAAGATCTCCAATCACGTTTGGCCACAACACAATGATGAAAATTGTGTGCATGTATGACTTTTGATTAAAAAATAAATACAATCCAACCTCCATTACCTCTTTTTCTCCTTCCTCTGCATAATAATAATAATAATAATAATAATAATAATAATAATAATAATAATAATAATAATAATAAATAAATAAATAAATAAATAAATAAGTAAGTAAGTAAGTAGTAATAATAATAATAATAAATAGTACACAGAAGCATCCCAATATACGAAAAATTGCACATAGGAAAAAACACAACAAAGATCACTTTTCAGAAATTATGAATAAGTAACCTATAAAAATTAACTTCACCCATTTGGGATTCTTGAAATCTTTTCGGAGAAATACCAAAATACAGTGTATAGAAGGCTGGAAAGTAAAGGCGGTTTAACAGTTAAGTAACCATTGCTAATTCTTGAATTCCACACCAAAGTCGCATGCGGATGATCCACGAATAGATAACTTTACGACGATTTTTAGTTCAAATTTTGTAAAACTGGAGCAACTTACCACGCACATGATTTTTCTTTTCTTTTTGGGAGATTGCAGTACGGGTCTCTGTCCTATGGTCTAGGTATCGAGTTCACCATTCTATTAAAATGAACAAATCCATGGGCGGACCGAATGGGGCCGTGGGGGTCATGTGACCCCCAACTTTTGAGATTTGAATATTTTTTATTTTTTTATTTATTTTGTAAATAAGTTCTGTTTCATATTAATTGAAATCTAAGTTTTAATATAAATTAAAGTTAACAATTAATTTTAATAAAATATTTCATGGAATCCTTAACTTTTTAACTTTTATCAAAATATACTAAAAATCTAATTTAACGTCCACCAAACAAGGACAAAATCACAATAAATTTGAATTTTTTCTCTTTTCTCTTGCTCTATCTCACGCTCACCCTCACCCTCAAACCTTTTACCAAAACTTTAATCTTTCTAATTTTTTATAATTTGTCTATAAATTATTATACCTACTGCAAATTTCACCTTCCAATTAAATTTTCAAATAATTATAACTTAAATTGCATTTTCTTTTATCCTATTTGTGTACATAGAATGTGATTGAATTGATTATATCCAATTTAACTTATATTTAAAGAATTATTTTTATTTGATTGAATATTGGTTATATGTTTTTTTTTTCTTTTGATCACTTGAATTGATTGTTTGTATTAAATACGCTATAAATTTTTTAAATATAAATACTTATTTTCTTATGATAAGCAAAATATTAATAAAATGATCAAACAGATGAAAATGATGAGCAAAATATTAATAAAGAAATATTTTTTAACTATAAATATGCATTTTCTCGATCAATTATAAATCAATAAAAAAATCAAGAATAAAGTATTTGATTTGTATATATTTTGATTGTGTCCCCTAGCTAAGAATCTTTGCGTCCGTTCCTGTGACCAACCTTACCTCATAATCTAGGATCTTTGTTAATTGAATCGAGCTACAGGCCACTCACATTTGCAAGGGCGTGGGTGAATTTTTTCTTTAAATAATCACCCATCTCCTCCTGCTCACCCACCTCGACATGTGTCTGACCTGTACAGCTAAAATTATTCCTGTTAATTTAGCCTCTTTAACAACTTTGAGTCCTGTTTGACAACCATTATAATAATAAATTTGGGTAAAATGTATTTTGAAATAGTAATTTTTGAGAGAATGTATAATTAAAAAAGGAGAAAAATATTTTAATTTACGTGTAATATTATTTTATTGAAAAATAAAAGAAGAGTTGTAACATATATTAAAATTTTAAAGGAAATCAAGCAATGGGCGAAGTGACAGTGGCTAAAAATGTTGGCACGTCAGTTTCACTTCGTTTGAAGCTTCTTCAAAAAGGTTCATCAAAACGACCTCGTTTTGATCCTATCAAATATTGTATAACAAGCATACCTTATATAAAAACTTCTATAAAGATATCAATTTTTCCAAAAATCAGATAAAATATCTCAAATTAAACCACAGCCAGGAACACGAAAATCAAATTTCAAGAAATATAAAAAAATTGAAAAGAGGATCCGTGCTTAACTAAATCACGCCTAATTAGAAAAAAGGGATTTTTTTTATTTTTTTTATTTCAGCCATCACATATGAAATTAACTTTGATTCTGCAACTATTAAATGATTGGTTCCAAGTACAGAATTCTTCAATAAAAAAGAAGGCTAAGATTGGAACAATATAATTCAACTGAACAAGAAAAAGGAAGTATGCTATATGGATTTGAAATCCACACGTGGACCTCGACCAAGAAACAACCACTTATGACTAAAAATTTCACGACTTTCTTCGCATAAATCGATCCCAGTGAGTACACCATCTTGAGAGATCTTCAACTGCACAAGAAAAAGATGGAAGTTTGCACAAAAAAAAAAAATAATAAATAAATAAAATAAAATAAATTTACTTTCACGAGCACAAGTAAATGGAGTTACCGACTAACCACGAGAAATGGTTGTGCCTTCCTGAATGGCATCTCATAATATAGCGCAAACACATTTATTCTGCTTCAGGTCACTTGGCAATTTCTTCTCTGTTTCAAGAAGAAAGAGATGTGTTACTTTTTTTCAAACCGCTACATATTTTGAGAGTAACTCTTTAACTTATTCAAATAAGTAACTTATTTCTAACTAGACCAGAAAACCAAGCTATTTCTTAGCCAAACATGCTTCATATTGGCCACAAGTTAATGTAGTGACACTTTAATCTCATTCTTTGTAAAGGATTATCAACAAGGGAAATCAGACCTTTCTCCATCAATGGTTGTTGGATGACAACATGCATGATCATGACTCCTCCAGGAATATCACATAATGGACTCCTACAATCCGCCACAGTTCTATTATTCTCCAATATTCTTCCTGCGCTAATTAACTTGACGTCTTTTACTGTCTGTGGACCATTTTCTTTCTCTGTTCAAAAGACGTATAGTAGGATGAGCAGCGTAAAAAACTAATAAATATAGTAACAGAAGAAACAGTAACAACTATATCATATTTCTCAAGGCAGAGGTGACCCTTAAGAATGCAGTAAGGCAAGCATTAGAGTTCGTATTAGGAGCAAACTAACTTAGCCAAAGCTCTCTGTCCAATTTGCTTGTTTTACTCCTTCGTCTTTATTTTTTGTTTGGGGTGGGGGGAGGGAGGGGTGCATATGCAGTCACATACTTCAATCCTATCAGTACCACGATAAGTCATTCATTGTACATTTCGTTTTCTCAATTATATAAAGAGCGGTGAACTTGACATAGGACTTGAGAAGAATTATCCAAAACTTCTATGTGGAAATGTTGTGAAGAAGCTTACAAGATGATGACATCCGTGAAAATGGCACATAAGTGAATCAGAACTTAAATCAATTATTTTCTACACAGTTAAATTGAAGATATTACCTTAAAAAGAAAACGAAGGAGGAAAAAAAAAACTTCCATTTCTTTGTGCAAATAGCTTACCCAGAAAGAGGGATTGAGGATAAGTCTCCGGTTGGCACCCGTTTTTCTAATATTCATTTTTTCTCAAACTCATTTTCAATCACATATTTCATGGGATCTACAATTTTTATTAATTTTCATCCCCACATTTCATCCATGTTTGTCAAAAGCTATTAAAATAGGATTTTAACTAAACATACAGAGGCCAAGTGTGTGGAGACTCGTAATTGTAAAGTACACTAGGTTAGATCATAGGAAGCATGGAGTTTGGGAAGATAGAATTCTGAACTAATAAAAAGGGCTGTCTTATTCTTCTTCTAAGCAAAGCTGTAGAGAACTTTTGGGACAGGGCAGTTGCTGACTTGAATCTTTGATTCTATGACCTGATCGACTTTCAACAATTTAAATCCATAAATCTACAATACCAATAAACACAAGTCAATCCAAGATTCTAGTTTCTTCATCATTTATCGTTAGGAACCTGATAATAAGCGGTGTGGTTTTACTGAGGGCTCTTAGTTTTGCAGGGGTTCAATATGTACAGTAAAGATCAAATGCTATTCCTGTATGTATAGCTAAGAACATTTATTGCCTCAATTGTATAGAAATGGCCCATCTCTTTCAGCCTTTAAGTGGCTAGATGAACACAGATTTTGGAACAACCCAACCTACACCAGTAGGGATTGGCATAGTGTGCACTTATTTTTGTCATAACTTTTATCATAGTCACTATTCAACCGCATCATCTAAAAGTTTAAGGTATCACATTAGAGGAATTAATTTATTTAATTTATGTCCTTAATGCGTGCCCTCACGTGCATGCCAGATTCATTTTCCTGTGCACTCTAATATCATGTTCAACCTCATCTAAAAGTTTATTGCAAAATCGACAAATTAATTTAAATTATGTGATCAACAATCACAAATTACAATCTATTTATTCGGGATTCCTAACAAATTCAAAAGCTACAATCTTCATAACCATAAGATTGGTTCGCCTTCCCGGAAAACAATATACATGTGCAAACATAGTGAAACATATGCAGTCGACTAACCTTTAGGCCATTGAGCTATAATGTTCTCCTTCAAAGTTGCAACACTCATAGCCACTGGGAAGTTCTTTGGGCCAATATCGGATCCATCAGTCAACCTAAACTTGATCTCAAGCTGATCTTGTGCTCCAGACATCTTCAGATTATTACAAAATTAAAATTAAAATTACAAAACCCTCCCCAAGATCCTCACTTGGCTCTTCCACAATCTCCAATAGAGTAATCTTTTATGCAAAATCAAGAATCCATTCACAAAATTCTTGAATATATAGATTCAAAGCTAATTCAATCTGGAATCATGTTACACAAGGAGGAAACTATATATCAGTATAAAGAAAACAGAAACAAATTTAGAGAAGCGAAAATCTTTCAATTAACACTAATTTCTCCATCCCAATCCAGCAAGAGAAGGAAAATCCTCAAGATGGACATAAAAGTGTCACTTCCAAATCAATCTAAAAGTCAAACAGAACAACTGAACAAGAAATTATTAAATCTTGATAAATTTCAATAAAAACCCAAAAATCTAACAAAAAAAATTGGACAAAAATCTTACCAGAATAGACTAACTCGATCTGGGTACTCTTTCTTGTTTTCCTCTTCCAAGATTTTCTATTTTTCAGAGGAAAAAGAACCCAAAGTTAAAAAGAAAAAGAAGAGGAAGGAGAAGCCCATGCCAGAAAAATAAAAAATAAAAGAATAAATAGAAATGGTAAATTATTAATTTCAATAAACTTACTTATAAGTGAAAATCGGATGAGGTAAATGTAAGATACGAGGCTGTTACGGAGATTTCAATGTTATGATTGGAAGAAATCCTCCTAATTCGATGGAACATTTGACATCTTTTTATAGAACAGTCAAATCCTTCAAATTTTCTTGCTAAAAATTGGATCGATCTCCAACTTTAACAGGCAGAACAGTAGTTAAATTAGTTAGTAGGACGGCAGGCTATCCTTTCTAGTAATAATTTTCACCTTTTCTAAAAAATTTGAATTATGGATGCCTTCAAAACCAACATAAGGAAGTCAAAATGTATGTGCTTGGTAGCTCAAGCGTTAGTTCTGAACAATTTAAAGGAGTTACAATAAATAAATGTATGTCCGATAATGATTATGAGAATAAAGAAATCAAAGTGACGGTGATGAAATAAAAGCAAAAAAATTGATTTTTTGGGATGAAAAATTACTATCAAACACGAACTAAATATTTTCTCACTACATTCATTTCTGAATTGTTATTTAGAACCACACAAATTGTTATTTATAAAAAGTAAGAATCCGTAAGAAAAAAAAAGTCCAAGAACCTATCTTATTTTTAATTACAACCTGTTTGACTCATATTCTCTCAAAACAAATACATTTTTAAACAGTGATTTGATATTATTTCAACCATACATTCTTTCAAGGGCAAATTCAGGATATTGAGCCAGCACGAGAGGCCGTTGACTGTTGATCGTGGACCGTCGACTGTAATAAAATATTAAGAGCTCGTTAGATGTCATTTTTTTCAAAAAATGCATTTTGAAATAGTTATTTGATAGAGAATGTGTAGTCAAAAATAAGAAAAAAATTAAATTTGCGTGTAATATTTTTTTATTAAAGAATATTTGATCGAAAAGAAGGGAAATAAAAATGTATTCTGAGCTAGATGGGAATCAAACTTTAAATAAAATAATTATTTTGTTGAAATTGAACATATATAATTTCGTTATAAGAATAAATCGTACACATCAAATAACATTATTGCTTTGTATAATTCAAAGAAAGAGCACGGTGTTAGAAATTTTACAATTGAACCGCCAAAATCTAACATATATTATTTTTTTAAGTTTAATATCAAAACTTATCAAATATCATAATGGTCAAGCTGTTAACATGTTCTTGAAAAGCTCACAAGTTCGATTCCCCACTGGTCCTTACCTTATTTCAATGGTTTTTTTGTAAAAATTGTATAACTAAACCGTATATTGGTGGAAAAAAGTTTCGAACCCGGGACGCCTAGGAAACAAATACAAGCGATAGCTAACTTGGCTTGAAGGAGTGATTGAAATAAAAATGAAATACCAGTAATATATCCTAAAGATTTGTCTATTCTCAGCCAAAAAAGGGGCTCACAGCGGATCCAGCACGCGCGGCCGCAGGGGCTCGCCAGGTGCTGGATCCGCCAGTGCATTAAAGATAATATTACACGCAAATCCAATTTTAGCAACCAAATTTTCCATATGTTTTTTTTTTTTTTTTTTTTTTGGAACCCCACAATTTGAGAATCATGTTTTGTACCAAATTCTCAAATTCCAACGTTTTTCAGAGAGGGAAGTTCTTTGAGACTGTGGCTGAGCATTGGATTTAACTTCGTCCAATACTGCACTTACAAAGATTTTCCTCATTGACAAAATGCTCACTTATTGGTAAACCCACTTTTAATGAACAAACATACATCGAATTACCACTAATGTTCACATCAATCAAGTTCATTATTCAATTCAACATTTTGGTTCCACTTCACATCACATAGAAAATTGCTTATAGGATTTTAAGCTAGAAATATAATTGAACTTAGCTTCGTTCATTGAATCACGTTTATACATTTATACCGTGGGGATAATGACACCTTCTAATCTAGAGACAGTTTTAAAATAATTTTTTTTACAACTTCTCAATTAAATACACTATAGTTTTTATTTTATCCTAAATTTAAAAATTATATGGACTTTCATTTTAAATTTTTTTATATATTTTTATAGAATTCAAAAGACTTTGAAAACTTTTATTTGAAATAAAATTTACGTGAATCTACTAATGGTGTGAAATTTTCACATACTAGGTGTTGGTTCCCACAATTTCTCATTTTCTTTCCCTTCTTCTTCCCATATTATAAAAAAATTAAATTAAAAGAATAAAAATTTTAGACCTTCATTAAATAAATAATAATCAAAATTATAAGATATATATATATATATATATATATATGATAACACAATAAATTTAATATTCAATATTAATTAATATACTTTTAAAAATTTATAAAAATCATTATATTTAAATTTAATTATAAAAATTTCATATAAACTTTAATAATTTAATAAAAAATTGGGATTTTTCACAAAAAAATAAATGAAAAAAAAAAGAAAAAGTTACAAAAATCCAATTTAATTTTTTTATAGAAAATAAAAATGAACAATAAGAGGGAGAAAAAATAAATAAAAATAAATATAATCTATAGAAAAAAAAAAATTTTAATCTTCGTAAAAGGAAAAGGGAAAGAAAGAAAGAAAGAATATATATATATAAGGAAAGTTTATTAGGGTTTAAAGGTGAATGACAATTACACCCCTACAACCCTAGAAATAATTACTATTGTATCCCTAATTCTACCCTATAAATATAGGGTTTTGGTTCTTCATAAAATAACACAAGTCTATTGACTTCTCTATACTCTCTTTGCTTTTCTTCACTTTTATAACACGTTATCGGCACGATGGTTTGATTTTTCAAAATCTAGTGAATGTAACAATTTTGTTACGCAGAAATTTTTCCATCACATGTATCAAAATTAATTTAATAAAATGTGATTTTTTATTTTCACGCACCCAACTCATTGTATTTCTTTGCCACAGTTCACGATCTTTTTTTTTTTTTTTTTTTTTATTTGTGGCCGTCAATTTTATTCTGCACTTTTAATTGATGTTTAAAATTATGTGTAATCATTGCACAATTCACAATTTGATCATTTGTCTACTAGCTACAGGCCTTTGATCATTCTGTTAAGTTTATTTTAATAAGAATGATTAGTGGAATTTTGATTAAACTCGTTTGTGATTTACTGAGAGAGGTTTCACATTTCAATTTGATAATTTGCCTACTTGCTACATGCCGCCAGAGGTTTCACGTTTTGTCTTCACTGGGATTATATATGACGCCCACTTCTTTGTAATTTATATTTTATTCATTGGTTGTTGCCACCCTCAAATCACATGCAATTAATCACTGTAATGCAATTAGTGTAAATTATTCAAAGTTGGTCCATAAAAGTGTTATTTTTATTTGATAGTTAAGCATATGCATCTTAATTTTTTTGCTTATTATTTATCGTTTGATTAATTATCTCGTTCTTATCCTTTTAATACGATTATAGTTTATGAATTTAATTTTTGTAGATCTATTTATTATAAATAGTTTGTCATTCCTCCTGAAATAGTACAACATTATAATTAATATTTTTAAAGAATATTATAATATTTTTGAATAATATTATTTGCTCCTGAAGAGCATAAATTATATTTTTCAATATTTCAGAAGAATATTGACGTATTGATCATGAAGAAATAATAATAAAATATAATGTGCTTTTGAAGTAGCACATGTCTTGAAGAATATATATCTGGTTGTTTTTTAGAAGAAATATAAATTAAATTACTCGATACTGAGTTATAATTTTTAAAGGAAAATAACTTTTTATTTTATTAATATTCAAAAAGAATATTAATTTGTCGCTCCAGAAGAGCATACAACTCGATATTTTAATATTCTCAAAGAATATCATATTAGCGATTCTGGAAATTATAAATCTTAAAATGCTAATAAAATTTAAGATGGATCATCAAGATATCTGTTTAGTAGATAGTGCAATTATGCACACAATTCTTCAAGATAAATTATTCTTTAAAAGTTAACATTAGCAGAATATAACGTTAATACGATATCGGGTGCATCAAATATCGTTGAAGGCTCCGAAAGAGTTTGTATTATTTTATCAAATAATATAAAATTATATATTGACGATACATTTTATTCCAACAAATTCAAAAGAAATTTGTTTAGCTTTAAAGATATCCATTGCAATGGATATCATACTGAGACAATACAAGAAAAGAATGTCGAATATATTTGCATAACTTCTTTTATATTTGGTCAGAAACAGATAAAAGAAAAATTTCATGCACTCCTATTTGGTATGTATTATACATTTATAAAAATGGTTGAATCAAATAATGTCACAAACCAGACATTCGTTAACCAAAAAAGTTTTATATTTTGGCATAATCGATTTAGACATCCAAGAGCTATAATGATCCATCGAATAATAAATAATTCACACGGACATCCTTTAAAGAACCAAAAGATTATTTTACCTAATGATTATCCATGTGTAACTTGTTTGTAAGACAAGTTAGTCATTAGACTTTCAACTACAAAGGTCAATATTGAATCTTCAACTTTCTTGAAAAAAATTCATGGAGATATATGTGGGCCAATACATGTAGATCATTTCATTATTTTATGGTATTAATTGATTCTTATACTAGATGGTCACATGTTTGCTTACTTTTCACTAGGAATCTAAGCTAGACTACTTGCTCAAATTATAAAATTATGAGTGCAATTTTTCGATTACTCAATTAAAACCATTCGCCTTGACAATGCTGGTGAATTTAGATCGCAAGCATTCGATGATTATTGTATGTCAATTGGGATTGTAATTGAACATTCAGTTCGCATGTCCATACACAAATGGTTTGACAGAATCGTTTATTATACGTTTGCAACTTATTGCTAGGGTGAAAATAAAACTCCCAACTTCTATTTAGGGTCATATCATATTACATGCTACATCACTGGTTCGTATTAGAATAACTGCTTATTCTTAATATTCACCTTTGCAACTGGCATTTGATCACAAACCTGATATTTCTCACCTACAAATTTTTGGTTGCGTAGTCCAAGTTCCTATTTCAATCCCACAACGTACTAAAATGAGTCCCCAATGAAAATTTTGTGGATTTATGTGAGTTTTGATTCATCATCAATTATTAGATGTATTGAGCCTTTAGCGGGTGATTTATTTATAGCATGTTTTGTAGATTGTCATTTTGATGAAATGACTTTTCCAACTTTGGGAGAGGAAAAACTACATCCTAAAAACAAGGTAAAATTACTTGGAATGAAACAATTCTATCTCACTTTGATTCCCTCAGTAATCAATGTGAGCAAGAGGTTGAAAAAATCATTCATTTGCAAAGAGTTGCAAGTCAATTACCTAATATATTTGTTGACACAAGAAAAGTGACAAAGTCATATGTTCCAACAGAAAATATTCCAGCAAGAATTGATATCCATGTAGGACAATCTGCTGTAGCAAATGAATCTCAAATAAACCACAAGCGTGGTCGACCAGTTGGTTCAAGAGACTGTACCTCGAGAAAGAAATGTGCATGAAAAAAACCAACCAAAAACTTCAGAAGAAATAACAATAGAAAAGATGGATCAATCGAATATTAAAAATATGGTTCCCGAAGAACCACAAGTGTCTGAAAATAATGAGATTTCCATAAATTATATGTTATATCATAAAGTATGTGAACGAAATAATATTGTTATAGACAATATGTTTCCTTTAATATGACTCTTGATATTATACAAAATGAGGATCCTAAACCACAGTCGGTTAAAGACTGTCAAAATAGAAATGATTGGCCAAAATGGAAAGAAACCATATATGCGAAATTGAATTCTTTGGATAAACGAAAAGTATTTAGACCCGTAATTCTAACATCTAAAAATATAATCCCTGTTGGATATAAATGGATTTTTGTACGAAAGAGGAGTGAAAATAATGAAATTATAAGGTACAAAGCCCGACTAATAGCTCAAGGTTTCTCACAAAGACTAGAAATTAATTACGAGGAAACATATTCTCTCGTAATGGACACCATCACTTTCAGATTTTTAATTCGTTTGATTGTGTCACAAAAGCTTGATATGCGTCTTATTAATGTAGTAACTACATATTTGTATGGTTCACTTGATAATGACATATATATGAAAGTCCTTGAAGGACTTAAGGTGCCAGGAACAAACGATACATGCCCGAGAACCATGTTCTCAATTAAATTGCAAAGATCATTATATGGATTAAAACAATTCGGACGCATGTGGTATAATCGCCTTAGCGAATATTTGTTGAATGAAGGTTATAAAAATAAAGATGTCTACCCATATGTTTTCATAAAGAAAACAAATAGTAAATTTGCAATTGTGATAGTTTATATTGATGATTTAAATTTAATTGGAACTCCTGAAGAGTTCAACAAAACTGCTGATTATTTGAAAAATGAATTTAAGATGAAGAATTTGGGAAAAATCAAATTTTGTCTTGGATTAAAAATTGAACATTTCGCAGATGGATTATTTGTTCACCAATCTACGTATATAAAAAAGTTTGAAAACATTTTTACATGGATAATGCACATCCATTGACATCACCTATGGTTGTTCGATCACTTGATGTGAAAAAAGATCCATTTCGTCCACTTGAAGATGGAGAAAAAATTCTTCGTTCTGAAGTACCATATCTCAGTGCAATTGGAGCATTAACTTATCTTGCAAATTGCACTCAACCCGACATAGCTTTTTCTGTAAATCTCTTTGCAAGATGTAGCTCTACACCAACTCAAAGACATTGGAATGATGTTAAACATATTTTTCGTTACCTAAAGGGTACTATTGATTTGGGATTATTTTATTCTCAAAAGTCGAGATTTACTTTAGTAGGATATGCAGATGCAGGTTATCTATCTGACCCACATAAAGCTAATCACAAACAGGTTATGTGTTTACACGTGGAGGAACGGGTATATCATGGAAATCTGTGAAACAATCTTTGACAGCTACATTTTCAAATCATTCTGAAATTATTGCAATCTATGAAGCAGACCGAGAATGTGTATGGTTGAGAAATATGACCCATCATATCCAAGTATCATGCGAATTAATTTCAACAAAAGATAGTCCAACAATTTTGTATGAAGACAATGCAGCTTGTATTGCACAACTCAGAAGAGGCTATATCAAAGGTAATAGGACGAAGTATATTTCTCCAAAATTCTTTCATAAACATGAGTTTCAAAAGAATGGCGACATCGATATCTAACAAATTCGCTCAAGTGACAATGTGGTTGATTTATTCACAAATGCACTGCCAACATCTACATTCAAGAAATTAGCTCATGATATTGGAATGCGTCGACTCAAAGATTTTCAGTAATCAACATCAGAGGGAGTGACTGTACTCTTTTTCCTTAGCTTAGGTTTTGTCCCACTGGATTTTCCTAACAAGGTTTTAATGAGGCAGCATTTATTTTTAGTACTCCAAAATAACTGTACTTTTTTTCTTTTGTTTGATTTTTTTCCCATTGGATTTTTATCAAACAAGGTTTTAACGAGACAGATGTTTTGTAATGTGTCATTTAAGAAGGAGTGTTGTAAAAGGACAGTTTATTAGGGTTTAGAGGTGAATGACAATTACACTTCTGCATCCCTAGAAATAATTATCATTGTATCCCTAATTCTGCCCTATAAATATAGGGTTTTGGTTCTTAGTAAAATATACACAAGTCTATTGACTTCTCTATGCTCTCTTCTTTTTTCTTCACTTTTATAACAATATATATATAAATATTTGAATATCTTAAGACTTATAAAGACTTTTAAAAAGTTTTAATTGAATACATCATAACTTTTAGAAACTTTTCTCAATTGAATACACTGTTATTTTTATAGACTTCTTAGAAGCATATAAAAATCTTAATTAAATAAATCAGTACTTTTGGAAAGTCTTAAAAAGTCTACATTAAATACTTTAAACTTTTTAAATCTCAAAAAATCATTAAAAATTTCAATTGAATACATCCCCTTAATATTTTTCATGAATCATTCAGAAGAAATACCTACATATAACTTCCTAACTCGATCAAGTCCTTTAACAATCTACCAACTAAAATTTTCACGAAGATATAAAATCTGCAAAATGGGGGAAAATGTGGGCATAGCAATAAAAACTAAATAAAAATAGGGGAAAAGAATTCTCTCTATGGACAATGGGTCCAAACTCCAAAGCCAGAGCCTCAAGGAGGACTGCATCCCAGCACTTCAATTTGCATAATCAATGGCAATCACGAACACTTTCTAAAATCTGTAAACCACTATTCCCTTGTAAGTAAGACAACATAGGCAATATCCCATGACGCCCAAAATAATGTCCTTGGTCCTACCAGAAAAATAGACGATGAATTGCTACTTTACAGACTGAAAAAATGAATCCCATGCCCAGGTGGGTTCTTCTTTGAATCAACCATTTTGGACAGGTTTTATTTATCTTGTTTCTCTCAATTGAATATCAACGAAATTCTATACCTGCCAAACAAACCTTTGAGGAAAACGTGTAATGCTACCATCTTCTATCCCACCATTCCCTTGGTACACCATTAATTGGTAGATTACTACTCCAACATATGGCAATTCCTAATAAAATTGTTAAGAGTAGTTAACATACTTGATAGCCCATGGTTTCGACTGGCCATTGTAGCGAATCACCACCCCATTTTCACCTTTTCGAAGTCAGTCTTATTCTAATAGCCCAATCCAAGCTTGTGCCATAGGGATCAACTGGGAGAACGTGACCCCTGAATGTGATCAAGCAGGAGGCAGAGTTCCAAGCTTCCACAATGTCAGGTTCGACTCTAGATTCTGCAATAACCCATAACCTCTGATTAAGAACAAAAACATGCTCCAAAAAACTAGATCACTTAATCAACTATCTTGAAAGTTGTACGATAAATTGAACTGTTACGCCCTCAGATAAAACATGTAGGCAGATCACATGATTTAACACCATACAATAGTTGTGTGGTCTGTTAGTGTCAAAACAGAATTCAAGGGTACAAATCAAAGCCATGGTAAAGCTTGTCCATGCTAAATAATAAGCCAAAAAAAATACATGTTTGCAATGCAATGTCACATAGACGTAGATACTTAGGATAAATGAATAATGACATCAATGCTGATATCTTCTATATAAAACATTTACAGCTCTTGCAGACAAAAATGCTGGACCGTCTACTTCTACATGCAGTCCCTTTATTCACAATCAAAAATAATGTGAAGCCAGAATAACCTACACCAAGCAATTAATAATTGAAGGTGTAAGTATTATGCCCTAGGTCCAATCAACTTTGGACATAAATACTTTTGATATATAATTAATGCAATTTAATGGAAAATCTATTATTTAATTAATAGACAATTAAATAAAATATACGTAATTTGTTAATCACAAGGAGTTGTGATTGTGAGATACAGATTACATCTGATTGAATATTAAATCATCCGTGGTCGTAAGTAATAACGAGAAACGGATATCTTTATTACGGATAGACCATCACGTGTGGCATTTCTTACTTGTGAAGTAAGTAGCTGATCTCACAAGTTAAAGTGTGGTGACACTTAAATAAACACGTGGATGTTTTGTTATAGAACAAAACATTGGAGACCCGTCGAGAGATTCCACATGGATAACTATTTGAGTGTCAGTGGTTAATCTCTAACGTTCGGTGGTGGAATTGGTCCTTTGACTTGAGGTCGTCATGGTACCTTAAATGAGGACAGTCATACTTTGGCGGTGTTGGATGTTGCTCTGCAAAGGGCCGCTAATACGACATCATTCGGGTACGTCAAGAATCGTATGAAGGTTGTGATTGATCAATAAAGGATTCGTCACTCTTAGATAGTAGGAGATTATGATCTGCGTTTCATTCAATTAAGTCGATAATGAAATCATTGGCCAATGTGTACTCATAAGTCGAAAATGAGTTTTCGACTTATATTGACTTAATAGTGGAGTGAAAGGTATGATCGATATTCGGGATTGACACAATTCCATATCTCGTAATTGATCGGATCATATTGACGAAGGGATTATAGTTTCACGGTAAACGAATGAGTTTGGTTTTATCATACCACGTGACATTTCCCGTCACATGTATTGCCCTGACACATTGCTAGATGTCAATCTGGGACGGCGAGTGTTAATTGACGATCAATTAAAAGGGTGTTTTAATTTATCAATTTTGATTAGATCAAAATAATATTTCACGTCGTTAGGCATCGTGATCGAGAACCTGATGGGTCACACACAAAAGAGAATTGAAAGATTGCAATTTGTCAATTAATTAATTTAACAATCGTTGGATAAATTAATTATTTGGATTGGTTATTTATATCCCGAATTATTTAATTGGATTAATTAATTCACGGATCGGGTTTAATTAAATGGATTAATTAAATATTGGACCGAACCGGATCGAGCCCGTTTGGGTATATATAAATACATGGCTAGGGTTTGAGGTCCATATGGTTTTCATTATTCATGTTGGCACAAGAGGAAAAACCCTGGTAGCTGCAATCCTATTCTCTGTGTGGATCACCGTTGAAGGCTGGACAATTGGACAACTGTGGGTGACGAATCAAGATTGTTGGAACGAAAAGAAAAGCAAAAGGATTGCAGAATTCTTCAAAGGTACAGTTTTTATCACGATTTCTATCTAAACACAAAAAGATCTTCGGTGGGAATCGAAATAATTTTAATTTTCCGCTGTGCATGTATAAGTAAATTCCCAACAGTGGTATCAGAGCCTCCTTTGTATTTATTAGAAGTTGATTTGTGTGATTGAACAATCAAACGTTGATTGTGATTATTTTTCTTGTTTCTAGCAATTAGAATATTGTGAAATCAGATTCCAAAATGAATTAAAAAAAAAAAATTTAGAGGTAGGAAGCCGGCAGCAACAGCGGCATCTGTTGCTGCCGGCGATAGCGGCGACAGATGCCGCTGTTAAAAGTAGTAGCGACAGCTGCTCGTCGCTGCTGGGAAGAGTCACGATGGCTCTTCCCGTCTAAGGACGCCGCCGAATGAAGAACTCAATCAAGAAAATAAAAAAATAAAAAAAAATTCTGGGTGAATTTTAGGGTTTCAGTCGCTATGGGTGAATTGGAGGCGGGGGCCTCTGACGCAATTTATGAAATTGCAGGCCTCCGTTTGCAATATCCATTTTGGGGTCAGTTTGTAAGTTATTTAAGTAAGAGACCGTTTTGCATTATTTGATATTGAGGACCCTTACTTGTAATTTCACTTCGGTAGTAAAGTTGTAATTTTCAAATAAGGACCTATTTTTGTAATTTGTGAAATTGCGAGGGTCGGTTCTGAAATTTTCGAAATTTTGAGGCTTTGATTATAAATTTTAACTTGGGTCAAATTTCAATTTCCAAAAGGTTTTGAATTGGTTTTAAAATTGTATTTCAATGGGTTTTGACCTATTTTGACTAAAGTTTTAATTTTGACTCAAATTAAAAATTTTATTTTAAATTGACGACTTTAATATTTTCGTTAAAATATGGTTTTAACTTAAAAATTAAATTTTAACCCCAATTGAATTTTTATTTTATTTAGGAGTGTTATCCTAATTTAAAATATTGATTCGATTTAAATTAAAGTTGGACTCTAATTTAGGACTTAATTAAAATTCGATTTTAATTAATTTTTCACTCGAAGATATTTTAGAAATTAGAATTGGGTTCTAATTTGACATTTAATTAAAATTTGTTTTTAATTAAATTGTTTCGCCTTAAACTTTTCTTTAAATTAGAGTTAGACTCTAATTTGATGTTTAATTAAAATTTGATTATGATTAAACATGTTCGCCCTAAAATCTTAGATTTAGAGTTGAACTCTAATTTTACCATTTAATTAAAATTTGATTTTAATTAAATTCATTTGCCTTTAAATATTGGAATTAGAGTTAGACTCTAATTTTGTTATTTAATTAAAATTTGATTTTAATTAAATTCCACCGCCTTGAATTTTGAAATCAGAATTTGACCCTAATTTAATTTATAATTAAAATTTAATTTTAATTAAATAATCCCGCCATATAATTGTTGAATTAGAGTTGGACTCTAATTTGGTATTTAATTAAAATTTGATTTTAATTAAATATACCCGCTAATTAAATAATTGATTAATATGATTAATTAATTATTTAATTGGTCCGATCCATTTGTCTAATGGAGTTTAGAAGACTTAATTGCTAGAAATTTGAAACTAATTTGCATATATATTAGATATTATAAAGGTATACATTTATGTGATGAATGTATTATTAGTGGACGATTATGGACTCGACCACATGGATGTGTTGAATGGTTAATTTTTATTCTTGTTGTTTTCTGGGTCTGCGAGCTCTTAATTGTTTTGGGCCTGCGAGCCCGTTATTATTGTTATTATTTTGGGCCTACGAGCTCTTGATCATTTTGGACCTGTGAGTCCGTTATTATTATCATTGCTGTGGGCTTGAGAGTCCAATTTTATTTATGCCTGCGTGCCAACTAGTATAGGATACAGGTTGCAACTGGACTAATTGAAGAGACAAGAAGAGGAGGAGACCATGGAGATGGTGCATTGATACTGTTCAATGCTATACTCCCTAGGAATTGACCAACTAGTCTTCCTTATGGCTCGAGAAGATTAGATAGTAAAAGCTCATTATCATCCACACTATTATATTATATTATATATATTTATTTGCATAGTAGATACATAATAAAATGTATATTATTGTTACAATGAGACCCTTGAATGCAAAATCTCTCCATAAAATATGAAGTCACATTTATAATCGTCTTCCATCATTATAGTGAAAATCAAAGTCCCAAATTGTCTCAGCTTGTTGAGTACACTCAAGGCTAGTTCATTAGGGATATGTTTGACACTATAAAATATTTAATATTTCTGAATGACAGGTTTGACTTAACTAAAATTTATCTTTTGTTGAGTATACTCAAGGAGATAAATTTTAGAGGCATGTTAAGCTAACACATAAGATGTGTGAAAACAAAGAGTTGTTAGCTTAATGATCTGGGAGTTGTATGGAGATACAATTGATAATAGTATCTACCCAAATGTTATATTAAGGCTTATTGAGTACACTCAAGATGAGATCCCAACCCACTGGGAGTCAAGTATGGACTCCATAAATTTATGTAAGAGGGTCATAAATTTGTATTAAACAGTGAGAGCATAATTAGTTTAATAAAAGTCTATGTTAAATTAATTTATGCATTTTATATATTATTCTTTTTCTTTTCGTCATTCATATTTATTGAATCGTGAGTAACCATATGTTTTGAATGGCATACTGGATGCCAACAACCAAGTTAAATCTTTTAATTGGCACTGCAATTTGAGAATTGTTCTCAAGTATGAGAAAGTTGGTTGTCCTTAAGTAGCCATTTTCCAGAGACATCTGGTGATGACTCAACTAAGGAAAATGTGGCTACTATAATAAACACGGTGATGAGATAGTATTGCACGCATGTGATGCTTGCAACTATGTTACTGAGTTACAAAAGTAACTTGAGAGTATAGATGTTAACACATAATTCTTCAATACAAAAAGTTGTAGCTAATAATCATGTGTGGAAGGATATGAGACTTCCAAACAACCATACCGGTGCAAAATGACAGAGTAATCTTCAATCGATGCTTAGACACTAAAGATGATTGACGTTGAGAAATGTCTCAATTAAGTTCAATCATAAGTTGTGAACTAAGTAATGACTTGGTTCTGCAATCCCTGTCAGAGAAAGATATTCACAACTAATTATGAATTTAACGTGAATAAGCTCGAATGCACAAATATTGAGTTGCTTAACATACTTAAAATTGTTAAGCTCAACATCAAAGTTAGTAGTGGGCAAGTCATTGATTCCTCTAAAAATATTAAGAGGAAGTCTAAAAGGGTTTTATGAAAGCATCCAATATAGTTAAGACAGTTTAAGCGAAGGACAATACCAAATCTAGTGACCCTTGGTTTCATTACAGAATGAAAGGTCATTGAAAGGAATATAACGTGGCTTACGTCTACTTCACGAGTTTCTTAGGTATCTGATACCAGATGTAAATCTCATATTTATAGAAATATGGAGAAACTAAATAAAAGTAGACCACTGCGAAAGGGAGAAGTTGACCTACACATTGGAGATGAGCAAAGGTCCCTGCATTGCCTGTAGGAGAATACTTCTTGTCGTTGCCTTTTGACTTTGTAATGGAATTAGAGAAATGTTACTTTGTACCCACCATAGCTGGAACATTAAAATGAATTTCATGTTCAGACATAAACCATTTTAATGTTAAGGACAATTGTTGATCCTACATATCTTGATTAAGATCTTAATAGTTGTGGTAAGTTACAAAAGAACATTTATATTCTAAATACTAAGGATTCTATAATAAGTATAGAAATCATAAGGCATAAATGCGATAATCTAATTATTATCGAGATCTGATGCGACAGACTTTGTCATATAGATGAAAAGTAATTCCAAAGTTACATAGAGATGTATACTTGGGATTAATTGATTTTGACAAGTACAAATTATGCATGTCCGGCACAATGACCAAATCTTCTTTTACTTGAAAAGAAGAAATGTCAGCATAATTACTGGTCTAATGCATAGTGATGCATATGGACTCGTGTCGATTAATGTCAAGTAATGTTTCTCTTATTTCATCAATGATCATGTATACTTGATGAAAACTCAAATATGAAACTCTTGAAAAGTTCAAAAGATTCAAATTAAAAGTAGAGAAACAAATAAGTAAAGATACCCTCACATTAAAATTCGATCAAGTGAGAGTATCTTAAAGATGAAATCTAGATTATCTAAGAGAGAATGAGATTCTCTTGTAGTGGACTCCTCCACATACACTACAACATAATGGTGTATCTGAAAGGAGGAATCGTTAACTATTAGATAGAATGCGATTAATAACAAGTCATGCAAATCTTCCAAAATTATTTTGGGGTCATGTATTGATTGCAGCATCTGATACACTAAATCATATCCTATCTAAATTGGTTAACAGAACTCCATACGAGTTATGAATAGGCAATAATCCCAATTTATCTTATATGAAAGCTTGGGGTCATGACGCTTATTTGAAGCGCCTTGAATCGGATAAGTTTGACACTAAATCTGATATATACGTATTTGTGGGGATATTCAAAGTAGACATTTGAATATAAATTCTATTATCATGAAGAAAGTCTTCATCTCATGACATATTGTCTTTTAGAGAAAATGTTCACTCTAGGGGAGGACGGTGGGAGCAAAATAAAACTTGAAAGAGTTCAAGAGTCCACAGATATAGTTAACCAAGTAGATAAATTCGAGTTTGATCCCATATTTGATATGTGACATACTCTTGATCAGGAAGTAAAGACTCCTGAGGACATGTCAGTTCTATGTGAATCTAGTAGGATCATTTGACCTTCAAGAAGATGCGAATCCATGATCATTAATCAGGTATTAGTGATCCAGGATAATGAACCTGCTAGTTGCAACAAAATAAAGTCAAGTGTTGACTTAAAAGAGACGGCAAGAGGCCATGATACTCGAGATGAACTCGACGTATGTGAACAAAGTTTGGACATTGGTCGAGCCTCCTGATGGAATAAAATCCATAAAGTTTTGTAAATAGTTTACAAGAGAAAGGTCGATGTGGGTGTGCATATCCATATATACAAAGTAAGGCTAGAAGTAAAGGTTAAGTGTTGACCTTGGTGAAACCTTTCTCCTGTAGCCTTGTTGAAGTCCATTCGGGTTTTGCTTGCAATAGTTGCATATCGTGACTATAGGTTAAGATAAGTCTCTATGGAGCTGAAATCTTCGATTTGATGAAAAGGTCAAAGTGTTTGATTTTATCAAATTTGAAGACGAATTGTGTGTTTACAAGAAGATAGTGGGAGCATTGTCGTATTCCTAATATTATATGAAACGACATCCCTATATTTCAAACGTCGAAATACAGGTTGTCCAATGATTTATTCATAAACGATATGGGAGAAGCATCTTGATCTATAGAGGTAAATCTAGAAGATTGCTTAACTCAACCCAATTTATATAGATGAAATCTTGAGAAGATTTCATATGGAGAAACTGGTTTATCTTAAGCGGTATGTTGGAAAGGTTCCAAACATGAAGCAACCGTTGATTCAATAGTAGAAACCTAATACATGGTTACTTCAGAAGTAGCAAGGAGTTGCAATCTAGATCATGATGTTCATAAATGAACTTGGAGTAGTTTCTGATATTGTTGATCACATACTATTGTATTATGATAACAATAGAGCCATTGTGAAAGCAAAGGAACTAAGGTCTCATCAATGATCCAAACATGTATTAAGGTGGTATAATCTCATCAGAGAGATAATACATAGAAATGACGTAAAGAGAAGAAAAAATTCTCACATTTAACAATATTGCAGATCCACTGACAAAGAGTTGTCGTAGCATAAACATGATCGTCATCTAGACTTATGATATTGAATACATAAGTGATTGGATCTAGTGCAAGTGGGAGTTTGTAAGTATTATGCCCTAAATCCAATCAACTTTGGACATAAATACTTTTAATATATAATTAATGCAATTTAATGGAAGATCTATTATTTAATTAATAGACAATTAAATAAATAATAGAGTCCGTAGATTCAAATCTTCGTAATTTGTTAATCACAAGGAGTTGTGATTGTGAGATACAGATTACATCTGATTGAATCTTAAATCATCCGTGGTCGTAAGTAATAACGAGATACAGATATCGTTATTACGGATAGACCATCACGTGTGTCATTTCTTACTTGTGAAGTAAGTAGCTGATCTCATAAGTTAAAGTGTGGTGACACTTAAATGAACACGTGGATGTTTTGTTATAGAACAAAATGTTGGAGACCCCCCGAGAGATTCCACATGGATAACTATCTGAGTGTCAGTGGTTAATCTCTAACGTTCGGTAGTGGAATTGGTCCTTTAACTTGAGGTCGTCATGGTACCTTATATGAGGACAGTCATACTTTGGCGGTGTTGGATGTTGCTCTGCAAAGGGCCGCTAATACGACATCGTTCGGGTACGTCAAGAATCGTATGAAGGTTGTGATTGATCAATAAAGGATTCGTCACTCTTAGATAGTAGGAGATTATAATCTGCGTTTCATTTAATTAAGTCGATAACGAAATCCTTGACTAAGGTGTACTCAGAAGTCGAAAGGAGTTTTCGATTTATATTGACTTAATAGTAGAGTGAAAGATATGATCGATATTCGGGATTGACACAATTCCATATCTCGTAATTGATCGGATCCTATTGACGAAGGGATTATAGTTTCATAGTAAACGAACGAGTTTGATTTTGTCATACCACGTGATATTTTCCATCACATGTATTGCCCTTACACATTGTTAGATGCCAATATTGGACGGCGAGTGTAAATTCACGATAAATTAAAAGGGTGTTTTAATTTATCAATTTTGATTAGATCAAAATAATATTTCACGTCGTTAGGTATCGTGATCGAGAACCTGATTGATCGCACACAAAAGAGAATTAAAAGATTGCAATTTATCAATTAATTAATTTAACAATCGTTAAATAAATTAATTAATTGGATTGGTTATTTATATCCGAATTAATTAATTGAATTAATTAATTCACAGACCAAGTTTAATTAAATGGATTAATTAAATATTGGACCGGACCGAACCCGTTTGGGTTTATATAAATACATGGCTAGGGTTTGAAATCCATATGGTTTTCATTATTCTTGCTGGCACAAGAGGAAAAACTCTGGTAGCTGCAATCTTATTCTCTGTGTGGATTACCGTTGGAGGCTGGACAATTGGACAGCTGTGGATGGCGAATCAAGATTGTTGGAATGAAAAGAAAAGCAAAATGATTGCAGAATTCTTCAAAGGTACAATTTTTATCATTATTTCTATCTAAACACAAAGGGATCCTCGGTGGGAATCGAAATAATTTTAATTTTTCGCTGTGCATGTATAAGTAGATTCCCAACAGTGGTATCAGAAGAATAATACTTCAATTTTATGTCTCTAATATTTGTCTTTCTCCATGCACGCAAGTCAAAAAATATTCATTCCAGAAGCCCATGCACATTCATTGGGATCCAAATTCTTTGCTACAAGCGGATGAGAGAAGTTGAAATAAGTCCTAAATCGCTTAGACATCACCCACTCATCTTCACCTTTACAAGTTTCGGCAGCACGATTAACTTTTTCATTAAGATTCACGCTGAATTATAACATCATCATCTAAGGAAACCAAACTTGTCGAGGTTTGGATAGAGATGCACCAAATAAAAATAGAATATTTACAGCACAGCATGCAGGAAAGGACAAATGAAAAGGAGGAGAAAATTTCTTATGAAATAATGACTGCCTGAATCTAAGGTGTAAAATAAACAGATAATAGGGTACAAATAGAGAACTTGAAGCCCCACATAACAAGTAAAAACACATTCAACCACAAAAAAAAACCAAAAGCACAATCTTCGTTGAGATTGTGTGGTTTTATATACTCACTCATGGGTCAACAAGTTCCTTTCTCCAGTTCTGTAGGCATCTTACTCATGAATTTAGAAGATAAAGACAAACATACTGGCATCGATGATTGGAGAAAATGATCTTGAATAAACATCTAAGAATATGATAAGCTCCAATTCTGGAAGACTCCGGAAGAGTTGAGAAGGAGTGACAACAACATGATTCTGTTACAAGGGCAAGTTGGGGGAGGAAATTAGTTAGAGAATGACTGGACTTGCAATTCTCTGCAGAATTTCAACAATCAATTACAAGTTCTTATTTCTCTTTTTACTTCAAGTGGAATCCTATCCAATTGGTATCAAAGCATGTTCAATCTCACGGCCAAGGAGAAGATAGAAAGCCGAGCGGAAGTGATGGAGAAAGTGTAAGAAGTATGCTCTAGGTCTAATCAATTTTGGACATGAACACTTTTAATATATAATTTAATGCATTTATTATGACAAGATTCATTATTTGAATTACTATTCCAATAAATTATATTAAACAATAGAGTCTGTAGATTTAAGTCTTAGTAATTTGTTAATCACAAGGATTTGTGATTATGAGACATAAATTACATATGACAATCTTAAATCATACATGGTCGTAAGTAATAACAAGATACAAATATCATTATTACGGATAAATCATCACGCATGGTATTTCTTACTTGTGAAGTAAATAGCTAATCTCACAAGTTAAAGTGTGGAGACACTTAAATGAACACGTGGATGTTTTGTTATAGATAAAACATTGGAAACCCGCTAAGGAGATTCTACATATATAACTATATGAGTATCAGTGGTTAATCTCTAACATTCTGTAGTGGAATTGGTCCTTTAACTTGAGGTTATCATAGTACCTGATATGAGGACAGTCATAATTTAGTGATATTGGATGTTACTCTACCAAGGATTGCTAATATGGCATCATTTGGGTATGTCAAGAATCACATAAAGGTTGTGAATGATTAATAGAGAATTCATCGCTCTTAAATAGTAAGAGATTATGTCCTACATTTCATTAAGTTGATAATCAAATTCTTGGCCATTTTATACTCATAAGTCGGAAAAGAGTTTTCGACTTATATTGACTTAATAGTGGGATGAAAGATATGATCGATAATTGAAAATGACACATATCCATATCTCATAATTGATCGAATCATATTGACGAAAATGATTATAGTTTCATGATAAATAAACAAGTTTGATTTTATCATAACACGTGATATTTTTTGTTACATGTATTACCATGACACATTCTTAGATGTCAATTTGGGACGACTGATGTGAATTGGCAATAAATTAAAATGTATATTTTATTAATTTTAGTTAGATCGAAATAATAATTCACGTCGTTGGACATCTGTAGATTGTAGATCATGATTGTTCGCGTTCAAGAAAGCAAAGGAGTTTGTAGAATTAAACAAAGGCAAAATTCCTATCACAGTTTCAATCTGAACATAAAGCACATCCGTGATGAAAATTGAAATTATTTTATTTTTCGTTGTACATGATTAAGTAAATTCCTATTAGAAAGAAATGGAATACTTGAAATTAGAGTTGCAGCACCTGTTGGGGTTACAGCGGCCAGTGGAACACCTATCTAGAATATGGCCAGAATGCTGTAATTAATGGCTGAAACCCAGAAAAAGCTTGGCAGCTCTTGTTTTTCAGGTAACAACCGTAACCAGAGTTATGGAGGGAGATGAATCTGGAATTATTTGGAAGGTCGATCCAATGTTAAAGGAGATGGGAAAAGCTCAGTTAATGGGTTGATTCAAGAGAAATGTGTCAATGGGCTGGCAATAAGATCTAAAACCCATGTGGAAAAACTTGTAGCTTGATTTTGGAGATGGCCTAATTGGTAGATGGGAACTTATTAAAACAAGCCTAAGGAGAAGTAGGCCTAATTCACAATGCATGGACAACTGCCTATGGAATTTGTAATGATACCAATCTAGTTGCTGGTGGTCGGTTGAGGCTGGGGCGAACGCTGAGAGGGGGCTCCTGATCAGTTTATTGCTACCAAGCAATGTTTATTGGCAGCTGCAAAAGTAGAACTCGGAGCAGCTCAACAGTAATTTCAATAGGGGCAAGTCCGTGGTAGAAATAAAAATGCTCCTAATTTTCAAGGTGATTTTGGAAACCAGGGGTATTGTTAGAATATATGTTCTAGCAGATTCAAAAATTAGTTAGTTTGTTGATTGGTTAGTTACTAGTTAGTAGTTGGATGTTAGTTATTCTAGTTAATTAGCCACCCCATTTGTCTATAAATACAAGACTTCGTACACCTTGCGATTCACTGGATATCCTCCAATCATCAATATGATTTTAGCATATTGATTTTCTTTTATTCTCTCTAGCTTTATACTAGAGATATTTTCATGGAATTTATTCCGATTCCATTGTCTATGTTATTCTCTTTTTATGGATTTTAAGTCATGGTTTCTAATTCAAGATTTTAACATGGTATTAGAGTAGATCTTCTTCTACACAATTTGTTTCCGTCTCTTCTATTAATTTGCTCTTAGATTTATTTCTGAAATGGAGCAGACCAAATCTGAAGATAACTTTAGCTTCAGATCATCTGCCAGTTTGTCTGCCATTGGGAATGACCTCAAGTATTGCTTTCAATACCAACAACATGCAAGCTCATCTTCCTCTTCTGGATTCTTGCGAGCAGTTGGACATACAGGTGGCCTTCCAGCAGGCACTTGAATTGGAGCAACAAGGGTGGTTGTAGCAGGTTGCAGGATATGTTCCTCCAACTCAACTCCTTCCAACTCTTCAAGTTCTGCCTCTAATTCATCTTCATCAAAATAAGCCGCTGCACCAATTGGTGCTGACAGTGCTTCTTGAATCCGTTCCACATTTTCGGTCTACTCATTGTTTTGTCCACATCACAATATTAGTCGCCTTCTGCATGGCTTTCATTGCAGCTACTCCAGTTCTCAAAGCATCAACACTTTCTGTTGTTCTAGCTCTCATTTTCATTTCTTCACCATTTGCAAATGCATCCGAGTCTCCATTTATAGTGGCGCACAAAAGATTCGCTCTCAAAAAGATCAATTCTGACATCGAATAGATCTCCGTCTCCATTGACGTTTACAACCGTGGATCCGCCACTGCATATGATGTAACTCTTGCTGATGATAGTTGGGCTCAAGATGTATTTGATTCTATAATTGGCAACACATCTAAGTCATGGGAAAGACTTGACGCTAGTTCCCTTGTTTCCCATTCATTTGAGTTGGAGTCTAATGTGAAAACCAGTTACTATGGTGCACTTGCATTGGTCACTTATCGAGTCCTCACAAAATCTAGGCTACAGGAAGCATATTCAACCCCTATATTGCCGCAGAAAATTCTCTCAGACGCTGAATCTGGGAAAATGACAAAGAAGTTAAAGAAGCTGAAGAAGGCTTCTTAAGTGCACTTGCATCCATGATTCACACTTTAATTTTCAAGATGGACTATTGTTGATCTCCATATTCTGTCTNNNNGTATTAGAATATACGTTCCAGGAGATTCCAGCAAATTCAAAAATTAGTTAGTTTGTTGATTGGTTAGTTACTAGTTAGTTTGTTAGTTATTGTAGTTAGTTAGCCACCCACATTCGTGTCTATAAATACAAGACCTTGTATACCTTGCAATTCATTGGATATCCTCCAATCATGAATATGATTTTAGTATATTGATTTTCTTTTATTCTCTCTAGCTTTATACTAGAAATATCTTCATAGAATTTATTCCAATTCCATTGTCTATGTTCTTCTCCTTTTATGGATGGTTTTCTAATTCAAGATTTTAATAGGTATTGATAAGCCTCCAATTCTCGAAGAGTCCAGAAGGCTTGAGAAAGAGTGGCAGCAACAGGATTCTGTTACAAGGGCAAGTGGAGGGAGGAAATTAGTTAGAAAATGACTATAAATAAGAGTGATGGAATCCAAGTAGGCAGGCAAAAGTTGAGTAGAAGAGTGTATTTTACTTCCCTATTCTTGTAATTCTCTACAGTAATTCAAAAATCAATTACAAGTTCATTTTTCTCTTTTTGCTTCGAGTGGAATCCTATCAAATATAGAAAAGTCCTAGCACAAATGCCTATTAACTTTGTGTATAACTAGGGCAGTTAATTATTTGTCTCAATTTGCTCATTTACGGGCCGTACTATTTCACGTTCTATCCCATCTCAAGCATAAAACTCTAAACTCTCATGGTTGGTTGTCTGCAGAAGTTACTTCTGAGACAATATTTTTTAGGTTTATGACATAGAATATTGCTAATAAGCCAGGGATGAAAACAAGGATAAAAACAGGGATTTGAATTTTCGCTGATGATGCACTTATTGCACATTTAAAAAAAAAAAAACCAAAAAAAAAAAAAAAAAAAAAAAAAAAAAAAAAAAAAAAAAAAAAAAAACAAAACAAAACTTAAGAAACTAAACAAAAGGGGGACGACCACAGTACGAGGAAGCAAAAGCGGGAAACTCGCGAACCCTCCCTCCCTCCCGCCACCGAACCCATCGCCGACCGGAGCACCCATCGTTGACCAGAGCATCTTCACCGGTAATCCTTCCATCTCCGATCATCTTGGCTCCCACAGTACGAGAAAGCAAAAGCAGGAAACATAAGTAGCAAACCCTCCGTCCCTCCCACCACCGCACCCATCGCTAACCGGAGCACCCATCGTTGACTAGAGCATCTTCACCGGTAAGGAGTTGTTAAGTCCTTTTAGTAGTTTAAACTCAAACGCACAGTATGAGTGTGAACATATTTGCGAATGCTTTTTCTTTTTTCAGTCTCATGATTGGTCATGGTTTTAGGAGAAATTCGAGACTTGATTCTTGTTCATTAATCAAGAAACATGAATAAAGCTTTTGTGATTTTGGTTTGTATTCTATTGGTTGGATGCATTCGTGCGTATATGTTTGCATACATCATGTTCAATCCATTGTTTCTTCAATTACTCCATTAAATGATTTACCTGAATTGAATAAAATAGTTTCTTTATTCCATTAAATTATATATCAGTTGAATGGAATATTTTCTTGAATGATATCTACGTGTGTTGGGGTTGTGGGTATAATTTTCGTGTTTTTCCAAAAGAAAAATGTAATCAATCATTTCATTTATGTATTCTTTACGTTTATTATAGTCAATGATTTTATATTCTAACTGTAATTCAATTGAATCTGATATTCATTGAATTGAAGCGAAAATTTGATTATGTTTTATTGGGTAGGAAATAGGATTCTATATAATAAAAAATGCAAAGAGAAATCTCCAGCGACTATAATTTTGTCGGGTCACTCTATTCCTCAAATTTCCTGTCAAGTGGTTCACCTTTTCTCAATTATGTAACTATCGATTCCAATTCCCCTTCAAACATTATCAATTCTTAGCCGAATGATGATGACATGTTACTGAGTTCACTTTACGAAAAGGAGTTGTTAAGTCCTTTTAGTAGTTTAAATTTCGCCATAGTGAAGAAAGAATACTTCCATGAAAGAAGTTATCAGAAAGATCAAGAGTCTGGAGCTTTGAGAGTTTTCCAAGTTTTGCTGGGATTGGTCCTGTTATGTTGGTGAGAAATAGTTGTTTGTCCATTTTTGCAGCTGCCTTGCGTCGAGAATCATGGGGTTTGTTCCGAAGCTAGATTTGGGAGCTACTCTATTATTTGTTCATTCCCCTCCCAACAAATAACAATATTAATTTTTTTGAAGGGTTTTGTTTCATTTTATTTGGATAATAACAAACATAGTACTCTGTATTTTTTTTTTTTAAGGGTTTTGTGAAGATCAATGCATGTTTTTCCAATGGTTTGCCTTTATTTGCGTCATTGTGTTTTTCTTGATTTTGCTGAATGGTTTAGAATCAATTTGCTTGAGCCATATATTAAGTAAAGAAATTGTAGACGACAGATAGAGAGCCGAATTGAGATTTGTCCTTCAAATTTTTATGGTTCATGTCAAAGACTGCTATAATGATCCTATTTATTTTTGCGGTAAAATAAAGTATGGAAGACGTAGAAGATGAGCCTGTTGATGTTTTGATGGAATCCGATACTGAGAATATTCGAAGTTTGTGAATGTAGTCAAAGACGAAACATCAGGAGGGATGGGTTACAAGTGCATGAGGTGGGTATGCTATTTAAGCATGAAGAAGATATGTATAACTTCTGCAAAAAATATGCTTATGCCGTTGGTTCTCCCGTTAAAAAAAGGAATTCGAAAAAGGGGGAGGATGGAGCATTGAGATACCTAACGTTAACATGTAGTCGTGAAGGACGATTAAATGGTAATACTAGCAGTTCACTGAAGCCTCAACCAACAGTTAAGATGGGTTGTAAAACAAGGATATCCGCATCTTAAGATATCCTGGGAAATTGGAGAATTAATGCGGTCCCCTAGAGCACAATCATAAGACAAGTCCATCTAAGTCCAGGTTATATCGATGCAACCGAACTTTTACTGCACATGTGAAAAGAAAGTTTGAAATGAATGATTTAGCAGGGATTCCATTGCATAAGAGTTACAATTCCGCAGTTGTAGAAGCTGGTGGATATGAGAACATGACTTGCATTGAAAAAAATTGTCGGAACTATGTCGAACGAGTTAGGTGATTACGACTTGGAGAGGACGATGCTGCAACAATACAATCATACTTTTCAAGAATGCAAGCTCAATGTTCGAGATTTTATTTCAGTATGGATTTGGACGATGATTCGCGACTAAGAAATGTATTCTGGGCAAATAATCGGTGTAGGCCAGCGTACAAGGAGTTTTGTGATGTGGTTACTTTTGATACCACCTATCTTACTAATAAGTATGACATGCCATTCGCCCCCTTTGCTGGCATCAATCATCACGAATAGTCAACATTACTTGGTAGTGGGTTGTTGTCGAATGAGGACACTGAGACTTTCGTATGGTTGTTTAGAACATGGCTTCAGTGTATGTATGGTGAAACTACGCAGGCCATAATTACCGATTAGGATAGAGCCATGCAAAATGCAATTGAGATTGTCTTCCCGAAGACGAAGCATAGATGGTGTTTGTAGCGTATTTTGAAGAAGCCCCCGGAAAAGTTTGGATACCATGTGGATAAGGGTTTGATATTTGGGGCTATACATGGATTAGTGTATGATTCACAGTCGGAACAAGAATTTGATGAAGGTTGGATGGCGATGATTGACACCTATAGTTTGCAGCAAAATAATTGGTTGTCAGGATTATATGAGAATAGAGGGCGTTGGGTGCCTTGTTTTTTGAAAATAACTTTTTAGGCAGGAATGTTTACAACATAGAGAATCGAGAGTATGAACGCGTTCTTTGGTGAATATGTGCATTCGAAGACATCGTTGAAGGAATTCGTCGAACAGTACGAACGTGCTCTCGGGAATAAGGTCGAGAAGGAATTCCAAGCTGATTTCAAGTCGTTCTCTCAAATGATACCGTGTGCAACACAGTTTGAAATGGAAGAACAGTTTCGGTCAGTTTACACCATATCGAAATGTCGGGAAGTTTAAAAAGAGTTCACAGGTAAGGTCTACTGTAATGTCATATCTACGTCAGAAGGATCTTCTGAGACAACGTATAATGTACAGGAGACTATTATGTATGATGGTCGTCGCAAGAGAAAAACTTGAGTCGTCTCATTTGTGAGAAATAATTGCGAAGTTGTTTGTAGCTGCCACTTATTTGAGTTTAGGGGAATACTTTGTAAGCATGCAATAGCGGTTCAAGACTAGAACGATGTCACGTGTATTCCGGATCAGTATATTTTGCGGAGATGGATGAGGGACGTTCGTAGAGCATACACGAGAGTTCCAATAAACTATGCAGGGTTAGAGACTACTCCTGCACAATTAAGATACGAAGAGATGTCTAAGGGATTTGCACAGGTGGCAGACCTTGCTGCAGATGATGAAATGCTGTCACGTGCTATAATGGAGTGGATAAAATTGCAATGTGAAGATATGATGACCACAAGATCTGGTGGTAGTAGTAATCTCATACCGTCGCGTACCACGCAGGTGTCCAATGATTGTACGGACGTGTCAAAGTTAGCGAGCGGAAGCATATGTGATCCACAAGTAGCTCGACTAAAGGGTGCGCCAAGGAAGCTTAGAAAAAGAAGCCCATTGGAGATAACATCAAAGAAAGCAAAGGTATGCTCGAAAACTGAGATTTATATTTGCAATTGTTTAAATTTATATCTTGTAAATGCAGTCTAGCGGGACATCATCCACTACTATGCCACCAAGAAGTAGCAATACGAATATGGTAGATGACGCAATGAACTTTCAGTTGCCTCAACAATATTCCATGCCAACCCCGACGTCGTACTTGCCCAGTGACACGTTGACACCATTATCTTTGTCACAACTGTCCATGTCTACACCGTTCTCCCTTTCCCAATGTGTACCCTTTGGAAATTTGGTCTCTCCATTCGCTGCTAGTATCAGGCAAAATTCACAATGTATAAACCAATGTTGTAGACGGTTTTAAAATTCATTTTGTTGTGAACACATGATTAACTATTTGTTATGGTATTCTATTGTAGGTCAACCATCGGCGAACTACTATCAAAATTTATTGGATCACAGTGGCAGCCTATAGCAAGGGGGCTATGTTTGCGCGATTGGAATTTTTTTGAAATCAAGACTTCCAATTCACAGTACTCGAATGAAGATGTATTTTGGCATTTCCTAGTATTAAGGCAATTACTACTTTGCCTATTTTGGCAACTTCACAGGTTTTAAGTTGGCGGAATTTTTTTGAAATGTTGGGTAATTACTACTCATAGTGTATTAGTATCAAATAATTGTTGTGATAATTCAATGGAAATTTCTTTTGTTTTGTTCATACCATTTTGAGCAACTTATCTAATAGCTGAATTGTTAAGTCTTTCTGCTTTCTGTGATAATTGAGAATATTCTTCTGCAAGTTTAATGATTTGGTAGCCATTAGAAAAAAAGTTGTTATTTGTAAACTCATTTTGCCATACTTTCATGGAGCCGATGTAGCTGCCATAACAATGTTTGACTGTTGTTTAGTTTCACCCTTTGCATTAAATGAATAACTAATTTTGTTTAAGCAATAATATTTGTTTCTTTACATCATTATAAGAAGCTAGTGGCCTTTTAAATTATTCTACTTATTTAAATGAAATAAGAACTTCCTGCAGACCAGCTGGGGTGTCCTTTGGCCTGTAGTTCTTGAAATTCTTCAACACTTTGGGATAATTGGATGAAATAGAGTTTTTTATATCATTTGTTAAACTGTGGGCAACCAAAGAACCAAGCTGGACAACCTAGAATTAATTGGGTCAAACATTAAAGATCGGGACAGCAATTCAGAGCCTATGCGACCGCATACCTTCACAAGCCTTGCGGTCGCGAGAACCTATACCGAAAACTGGCGGGAGGAAATTGATAATGCTATGCGACCGCATCCATCCAAGCAATGCCGTCGCAACACTCACTAACGGGCAGAATTTTCCACAATCTCGGCAATTTCCAACAGTGATAGGATTCCTTGATGGCAGACAACTTTGTGATCCCTTAATATTTGTCCCCTTGTTTAAGTGGGACTCTAATAATTTTAATATCTTTGGGACGTGTTTTACCTTAATTAAAAATAGGTGTTAGGGATTTTAATTCCTTTTTAATTATTTTTAGGTATTTAGTATAAATAGGATTTTATTCTTAAATTATAACCAAGTTTTATGATGAATGGAAATTGAGAATTTTCTCTCTCGAGGCGTGATGCTTCAAAATACTGGACTTATCAAGATCTAGCATCTTGTGGCGTTCAAACATATCCGGGTGTGATTTCAAGTAATTGTTTGCAAGCTCAATGTTCGGCATGTCCAAGTGAGATGCCAATAGCTACGGGTTCGCATCACCAAATTATAGGGAACCTGGGCTTCGTATATTATAGGCAACCAATGTCTGCCTTCATTTAAGCTTGTGAACTTGGAATACATAAACAATTTGAATGGAAAGGTATTAAATAAATTAATTACCATACAAAAACTGTAAGTAAGTCGCGAGAGTACAAATGTTTGCCTACAAAAGATGCTTGTTTTGATACCAAGATGTCATGATATACAACCTCGCACCACAAAGCTCAACTACTTTACTTAATTCATCACATACAAGACTTTCAACCTTCACAAATAATAAGGACAAGCTGATTCAGTTTTAATTGAGAAAATTAGGCTAGCCACTTCGATAAGTATCTTCAAGTCAAGTCGGCCGCTTCCCTTTAGCGTCCACATTTGCAACAATTTTCTCCTTCTTGATGCTCACGTTAACCAAAATCTGAAACTCTTCTTCGTCACTTATCCTTACCCAATATTTGAACATGCGGGACATTTCTTCATTAGTGTCATTCATCACGGGGTTAGGGAATGTCGCGCTATCACGACTACATTGACCGCTTGAGTCTTCTTTCACAACCCATTCCCAAAATCCACAATTCCGGCTGTAGCAAAGGACTAGTTTCCCCTTATTGTGATTTTCCTTCTTTACCACAAAACATTTTTCAAATCCATACTTACATCGTGGGCAAGGGCGTTTCTTTTTGCATTCGGCAAACAAATGATCCTTAGCTCTACAACTATGACAGATTCCGGAGTTCCTTCCGAGCATTCTACGATGGGAATAAAAAACATATAACCTGTGTGAAGTCAGTCATCTCATCAATTCAAGAAATCCAGAAACTACAAATACCCAACTAGATAAGCTAATGAAGAGTACTTTTTCAAAAGGAATTATACAAAATCACAGCACAACACTTCCGACACACATCAACCATAACAGATGCCCTTTGTTTCTTTTCACCAAAACCCAAGCTCTTGGCTCTTGTTTTGTGAATGTTTTTTCCACCACACTCAAAAGGGACTGGGACTCCTTGGCAAGTCTAGATTAATTAAAATAGCTACATTACAAATATGAATTTTTGCTAGGCTTTGGAGTGAATCCAAAACAAAACAAGCATAATATATATGTTGGAATAATAAACCAAATTTTGACTATTAAATTTCCTAGAATAATCATGTACTTGTTTAGTCAAATGTTTTATAGAATTCCAATACTTGACTTAGTAATTGGAGGAGACTTCTTAAAGATAGAACATGCACATTGATTTACCAAAATCTTTATTATTTTGCAAAGGCAATTTATAATAATAATAGTAATAATAATAAGATATCTACCAAGCCTTCTTTTCTACTAACTACTATCAGAGCCAAGAAAAGATAAATAATGTCAAACAATAATCTCATTTCTCTCGTGACTCGTTTTAATGGCGAAATCTTTATTATTAAATTAATCTAATGAATTGTGTCTTGAATCTCATTATTTATGAAATATTGTTGAAGGAATACAAACAACCAGAAAATGAAAATCAATTATCTAAAGCACATACAAATCTCCTAAAGAATAAGACACAAAAAGACACGATTCACCTTTCCAAATATATCAAGCAACTGAGATTCAGTAAACTAGAGTTCCATTTCAAATTCTATGGCATCAAGTAGAGAAATTTTGAAAACCTAAAAGGTTATTGAAAAATTTCTGCGAAGCCTAATGAATAAATATGATCATATGGAGGTGGCTAATAAAGAATCACAAGATCTTACCTGTCTTTGGAGAACTTGAAAGGAAAAGAAATTAAGATCTCTTGGGTGTCTCAAAATTCTCAAAATACCTTATTAATTTCTTTACAAAATCATTAATAGGAGAAAATTAAGTTCCTTTTTTTCCACTTTTCCCCTCTTCTTCGTCAGGTGACTACCGGCTCTCCAACCGGTGATGGGTGCTCCGATTGGCGATGGCGTGCTGGCAAGAGTACTCTTCAAGGTTTGGGAGGAAATGAGAAATCGGTCCTGTAGTACTCTTCTTTTATTTTATTTTGGCTAATGTTGTTGGTTTTTATTTTATTTTATGAATTATGAATAATTGTGGGCCACCACACCAACTTTTTATTGCCTGTTCCCAACCCTGTTTATATCCCTGGCTGGGTAGCGGGATTGTATGACATATAATCAAATGAAACACTGGGGACAAAAATATTTTGCAGTTTATCAGACAGAATCAGCAATTACAAGTTGGACATGAGCATAACATATACAAGTTCCCAACCATCAAAATCAATTTTTAATTTTTCATACATTTTCCAAAGCAATGAAAGCATGAAACGCCTTGCAGGAAACCTTCGTCCAATGACTATCGATTACCTCCTAGAGATATGTAGAGATGATTGGGCAATGAGATGTACTTTGGACTTCTAGCTTGCAGTTTTGAGGCAAATTTTTGAGGGGTGGAAGCGTCACTAAGATTGGCCCCAATGATATGATTTCTGTTACGTCTCATCACACGTGCACGTGGGTCCACGTAGCCGACCTACTATAGCCTTTGGTCCAGCCCACCTACGTTGAAACACGTAACATGGTGGCTGAGGCCCTTAAACCTATTTAATGCAGCCAAAACTAACATCCCAACTGAGACTCAGCATCTTGAAGTCCAAAGCACATTGGCCAAGGTGGTTCACTCCAAGGCCCATGCGCCGAAGTTGAGACTTTCGAAACTCTTTCACTATCACTTTTTCCAAGAGATCCATTTTTACACCAGTATCTTCTTTGAATGATTGATACGACATCTATTATAGAGTTTAAGTGTCAAGTCTTGTCAAATAAAGTGACGATTTTGTCAATTAATAAATGTAAAGTGGGCTAGTAAGTCAAAAGTGATGCCTAAGATTAAATGTATGGACCAAAGAGATGAGGCCAAGTATACTCCTACCAAGGACTACAATTTACTTTGTAGTACTATAAATACTTCCCAGTTTTACCATTGTAAGGCTAATGTAATTTTGAATACAAAACTCAATGCTAGAGAAAATGCAAACAACACATTGCAGATAGCTTTCTTGCTATATAGTCGAGTTTACATACATATTCATCCCTCACAAATGGTAATTATTGAACAATCGTTTTACAAATGTCTTGCCGAATTTCGAATGTCATCGTACCAGGCCTTTGAGCCGCTCCCACGCCCTTTCTCTTACCGTTCTAGACCGCTTCCGTGTTCAAACGTGTTGGACCAGGCTTGCGTGTGTGCATGTGAGTCTAGTATCTATTGCTTGCATGGCCCCAACCGGAAACGAGGTGAACAATTTCCATGGTAGTAATTCCGTATCCCATTGTGGTTCTCCACAGCTTCAAGAACTGGAATATTCTCTTTTGATAACCAATCAAACTGATGAATGCCTTTTACTTCTATAGCGGGAGAGACAGGATTCAGGGCGAATCACGAATGCATGCCTGCATAATTTCTCTTGCTAATTATGACATGGAAAACAATCTTTTCAGGCTTTATAGATTACTGGACAGCAGATGTGACGACAACTGCAGCAGCCAGAATGTTGTCGGTTGACAATACGAAGTGGTAGTATGAGTTGTTAGAGAGCAAGGGAAGTAGCTCAGGTGAAGGCAACCGTTTGCGTGCATGAGCATTGGAAGAATATTCATCAGTAAGCCTCAAAGAGAAGCAATGAATGTTTCAACTCCCTGATATCTGTTTCAGATCTCTTCGTCTGTTGGGCAAAAGAGCAAAAATTACTAAGCTAAACATAACTCGTGAAACAAAGTTGCTGTACAATGTAAAGAATTTAAATTTATAATTATATGTACAACGCTGCTAGTAAAGCTACAATATTTAGGTACAATGCTATAATTATAAATGTTCTAGTGAAGCTACAATATTTAGTTATGTTACAAGAACATTAATACATGTTTCTGGAGTTCTTTTCTACGATTTTTCCCTTGACCCCTTGTCTTGTCTTCCATTATCAGCCTTCCACTCAGCAGATTTTTATGTTTTGGCTTCTTCAAATATTCAGAATTTGAAAATATGTGGGCCCATCTGATGTGGGCATTTCTTAAACTTAACTATGGAACATTTACACACAAAATAGTCGTACCAAAGAAGTTGCATGTCATACCCATACTCGTGGGCGTAATTTTATTAGGTTATGTTTGGCCCATTATACAAAGACATGGTTAATATTTTTAGGGAAAAAATTCATAAGGGTTTAAATATCACACATTTCAAAATCCAGAAAACAAGTTTCAAATTTCAAAAATAAATTTTTGTTAAAATTAATTTATGATTTAATTAATTATTTTATCAATTAAATATATTAAGGTCACAAATCTATATGATTTGGTTACAAATTAACGATTTAGTTAGTCACATATTATTTTTCGATCACAAATCAAAATTTTCATGTCATAAATTATTTTAAGACCACCACCATCGCAACCAACATACCCTCCGCCACCACTGGATCCAACAACCTCCGCCAACAAAGCCATCGTCACCCAAACACCAGGACCACGAGCACCACCACCACCATCCAAACTCCACTTAAACCACTATGACCCCTAAAACCACCGTCGAACACCACAACCACCTCGAACCCATCGCACTTAACACAGTACAACACTGCACCCACATCACACCATAATCAAACAACACAAAAACCCTTCGGCCACCAAAATCAGAAAAAAAAAGATTTGGGACAAAGCAAGGAGGAACGCGTAGTAGACCCACAACATCACGCAGCAGCAAACAACAGATTGTGCTGTAAAACCAATTATTTGTGGCCCATGTAATATTAAAGAATTAATTAAATGTGATTAATATTACTAAAATCCTATTGGCCCAATTGAGAAATGGTAGTTTTATAATTGTCTACTTTGATGGAAAGTTGAGAGTTTTATGGCACAAAAGGAGACTGCCTCTCTCTGCCTATAAATGTGAATGAAACCCATCAATTAATTCATTCAATAAAAGAGAGGAAAAGTGAGAGAACGATTTCTTTAATTTAACAGTTTATTATTTTGCAGATCTAAAATTCTCAATTATTGCCATGGATCAATGTATGTTTCTTGATCAATTAAATTCATATGTGAAAATCATGAATTCTAAAGATCTTGGCATTAGGGTTTAATGTCTTACATGTGCAACAATCTTGTTGGCGGCGATTTATGGCAATGGCTCCTAGCGACGGCTTCCAGTGGAATAGAAAGATAATAGAGACTAGTTTCATGTGGGTAGTGTTTGTAAGGTGTGGTGATGTTGGTGTTAGTCATAGCGGTGGCAACAACAATCATGAAGGCGATGAGAAAGAGGAGAGTGGCGCGAGAGATGAGAGAACGGTTTGGGTATAGAGGTAGGGTTAGTTTATAAATTAATTTAATTTATCAATATATTTATTTAATAATAATGTATTAATTAATAAAATATCTTATTTTTTAAATAGTAAACCTAGCATATGATTTATTAAATGGGATCTTTAAAACTAAGTTTTATGTAATTTCCACTATTTTTAGATTGGTCAATCACATGAAAGTCCGTTAGGTGGAATCATAACCCACACTTTTTGTTTTATTTTTCTTTTTGGACTTAAGTCCAAGTTATTAAAAATCTTATTTAATTTTAAAGATAAATGAAATATTGTTTTAATTTTATTTCTTTTAATTAAATTGAAATTTTGAATGGTTTATATAATATTTTGATTGTATCTCTATCTTTTATAATTTTAATGATAAATGACATAATGTTTTAATTTTATCTCTTTTAAATAAACTGAAATATTAAATGAATGGGTTAATATTAAGATACTTTTATCTTTTATTTTAAATTTATTATCTTATCTCATTAATAGAAATATGGTTGAAATAATGATAACATTTATCACTTTTAAAATTTGAAGTTGCATTGGATTAGGATCTCAAAGCATAATTGTGTCTATAAATAGGTATCATATATTCTATTTTCAAGTACATTCACTTCTCTTTGAAATGCAAACACGAATATACTATATTCATTCATTAACACGTGGGTCAAGGGTTAAAGTCTCAAATACATTTCAATAATTCTTTTATCACTTTTGCAAAATAAAGTGTTTTTATGGTTTTATATGCGTACTTTATGTTTTAAGAACATTGATGATACAAGTAAGTGTATGTGTTTTTATGGGTTTATAAGCGTAATTTATGCTTTTAGAACATTAATTATGGGATCCATTATGTATGTTCTAACATTTGGACCAAAATATAGTAGCGCTACGCATAAAAATTTCATACTGCCTATGTTAGATATTGATTTTTGTGTCTCCCTATATATGTATAAAGTTCCTTAAATTATGTACAAAATATTAACCCTTGTAATATATTTATTGAGATTTTATATCACATCCCTCCTTATTGCCCTTTTAGGAAATTAATGGTTTGTGGCAATCGAGGCATGAAAGGGCTGGCAAGTGAAAAGAGACCCACCAAGTGTATTTTGGTTTATTCAAGATTTCTTTAATTATTGGTTTAGAGAAACTTTAAGTTCTTTTTTTTTCTTTTTTATTTGATATAAATTATCTAATTATGGTTTAAACTCTTATTATTTTATGAAGTTATGCAAACAAAATTCAAGTTCTAGAAAGCAATTTTTTTATGTTTGTGATAAAAATTTAGTGGCACTCGAATATTAGAACTCGTGTTGTCACTCTACAGCCATGACTTCAAGATAAAGATCACTAGTCAAGCTTCACAAGAGAGGAGGAATGAAGATAGATTGATATAGCGATTCCACTGCCGAGTCTGTATCTGTTATAAGAAACATGGCCAATAGAACTAACCCGCCTCCAAAAGGAGCATCCTACTCTAATCAATGCCTCAGCATCCCATACATAAGCATTCACCAATCATTTTCCCCATACTGCGTTCTCTAATCTATTAAGCATAAATCTTCGGGGTTACCAGAGGAAATGACTTCGCTTCTTAGTCTTAAGTTAACAAATTAAGCCCCCATTTTGTGGAAAAATTAATGGGTGGAATAGTGTTTTTTTGAAAAATGATTGATTGAAAAAAAAGGAAAAGTTTTCGATTTACGAGTAATATTATTTTATGGAAAATTTTATAGTTGAAAATAGGAGAGAGAAAAATGCAATGTAATAAAAGACGGGAAAAAGAATAAATGACTGGTTTTCTCTGAAATTTTAACAATTTTGCAGTAATAACATATAATCCAACTATTCCTCTTATCACATTATCAGTCCTACTTCCATTTCCGCATGCCCCAAAATAAATATTATCAAAAAAGTCGTCTAATGTCGTTATTAGGATCTTGACTCATGTTTCGATACATGGAACCAAAAAGTAGAGTTTAAACTAATATGGAACATGCTGTAGCCGGATTCTGTTTGGAGTCAGAGAAAGCGGAAGGAGGCTAAATAGACTCTGAAGCATCTTGTTCACATGAAAAACTTGCAATAACTGGAAACCAATGGGAGCCATTCTTAAAAAACGTGAAATTTTCAAGAATACAGGGCTGCATATGAGGCCACGGGCATTAGTATACCAAATACAGATGAAATTGTTGGGGATTGAACCAATAACACAACCACGCAGCGGAATACAATTACACAATCCCCCTATTATGTAGAATTAAAATGGCAG
>NC_036253.1:22161297-22310660 GCF_002742605.1 Olea europaea var. sylvestris | reverse complement strand
ACAATTTCTATCTAAACATAAAGGCGATTATTGGTGGGAATCGAAAATTATTTTAAATTCCGCCGTGCATGTATAAGTAGATTCCCAACACCTGTTGGGGAAAAAAATATCATATAATGGCTTTATAGAGATATATGAAGAATTCAAGATATCATATAAGAGGAACAGTAACTTATTCATTTAATAGCTTTAATTTTTTAATTTTTTTTGTTTGTTTACAGTACTCGAATTGAGGGTGATCACCGAGAGCCGTGATTGGTGTACAGGTAAGAGTTCACATAACCCCTACCGACACCTCACATTTGGAGGGTGGGTGAATAATTTTTTGACATTATTTAATCATCCGGGGCCCATGCCATTGTGAGACATCTGTATTTCTTTTGTAAAAATTTTTTTTGTACACCAAGCATTAATCGATCACTTATCACTATAGAACTTTAGATATTGAACTAAAATGTAAACCATCGGGTAATGTCTATTCATTAGTTGTACATAGTGCACGGTGCACTGATACTTTATCTCGCTGCAAGACATTCTCAGCAAAATTTTGACACACTGCATGCTTCCAGTAACCATGCCAGAAAACAGAAAAGTGAGGTGACTTCCCTTTTTCTTTTTCTTTTTTTTTCAAATCTTTGATTTGTCGAATTTGAAAAATAAAGTGCATATAAGACATAAAATAGGATAATCAACAAAATAAAGCATGTACTACAATGCACTACAACACAGAACAGGTTTAAGTAATTGGAGTGGTGATTGAGGTATACATCTGATGATACGTTGCATATTATTCCATATTGTAGTACAAATCAATACATATAAGTTTATAGGAGATCACTACATCATTGTCGTTTGAAATGGATCGCTTGTATTGGACATCCAGTAGTTGTAATATAGCATAGTATGACGCTTGTTTGAAATGTTACACATTCTATGAACATCACGTTATGTAGAATAGTGTACATTTAGTATCGAAAGAGTCGATTGTCATGCTTGGTGTAACGAGACACTATATGAAACAAAAACGTCCATTATGTGATGATGATGTGGTAAGCCCATGGAGGGAGACATACAATGTACAGTTTGGTATTCATGTAATTTAACATGACATGATAATCATTAAAGAAATAAAATCAAAGGTGAAGTTGTGCATTTATTTGAGTTTGATAATGGAATGCATATACTTGAAAAAACATTAATAAGTGTTTGAACTGTTACACGTGTCACACGTAGCATATGATATGGATCACAAGCTCTATTTTACTGTCGAATAAACAACGGTAAAACTAAATATTACTCCAATGAGGAAAAAAAAAAAAGGAAAAAAACCTTTCATTTTCAATTAATATAAAAAAATACATCAATTACAAGCTACATCACTGCAAATGCTTCCTCGTTCATTTCACTGGCTCATTACCTAGCTACTCTTCAATGGCAACTCAACTTCTGTCAATGATACATGGAGTTGTTCATCTTCTTATGCTTTTGTTAGGGAGGAAATGAAGTGGCGATAAAATCTAACAAATGATAAAGTTTACGCCTGGCCACATTTGCTTAAACAAGCAACTCCCTCTTCCAAATAATCTTGCCTGCTAATCCAGAATTCAGGTGCATCCTGCAATATTGTTAAATGATCTCGATTTTTACAATCACGTGAGTAGGAAACTATTAGTATGTTTGACTGCGCTTAAAAAAGTTTAACATCCAAACACTTAGGAAACAAAAATTATTTCCATGCAGTAGATATTGCTACATATGTCCATCTTCAAAAAGCGCCAAGAAGATCATTGTGGACTTTATTTGAGTACTAAGAAACCGATGTTAACTTGTTAAAAGAAACAGTTTTAAGCGTTGTGCACACATGAATGATGTTGTGTCAGGGAAGGGAGAGTTGAGAAAGAGCATGAACCCAACCTTCATGATTCCTGCAAGAACTGCACCTCCAAGATACACCATATGCTTTCTTCGTGGTGGATCCTCTATCCTCAGACGTAGTTTCTGTTTTAGGAACGACAAAAGAAGACTTCATTCACTTGGTGAAAAGAGGAAGATAAAAGAATGAGGAGATTGCAAATAGAAGATGCCCACAGGATAGAGGTCCAAATTTTCAAGGTGCATATAAATAATGAAGTTGAGGTAAATTTACCTTCAACCCATCTCTGTTTCCCTTCAAAACAACTTCAAGATAGCGATCCAAAATTTCTTTCTCTAGGCTGAAGAAAAGGAAAAGTTTCACAGATGCAAAAACATGAGTTATCTACTTGACATGCCCATGACAATATACAGAGCTCAGCAAGCATTAGAATCACAAAGCCAAGAGAATTCTCATGCCAACCGATATGTGGTGCCCCATGAATTAGCTATACTATATAACAAAGTAAATAAAATAGCTAAAACATCATTTAGTTATCCAAAAATATATTATGCATTTCAGGAACAAATTTTTACTAACATAAATAAAATTTTATCCGAAATGGTCATTGGCAGATCACACTCCTAGACTTTATGCAGATCATAGCTTATTTATAACTAGTCACCCCTCAAATCACTGGAATTATACATGGCGTGCGCGCACGCACGCACACACACACACACACATGACTTAATAATTCATCCCAAGACAGATACGTGGTCCATTAAATATAGGTTCTTTGGTCAAGAAAATAAAAAGAGGTACATGAGAAATATTTAAGGATTGGGATCATAATTACAGAACACAGACAAAAAGATGTAGCTTTATATGAAGTAAAGAGGAATTTCATGGTTTACCGACTAGGTAATCCAGGATACATCGTGCTTCCTCCACTCAAAACGATATGTTGGTAGAGCTGCAAGACAAGGGATCAATATTGCATGAGAAATTAAACAACGCAATATATTAGATGTTTCAGTTAAAAAAAATTTAATACCATCATTCGATTGTCGATATCCATTTCCTGAATGCAACGAAATACCATGTCAGCCATCCCATCTCCTTCAACGTCTATGAGTTCCTATAAAAAATATACCATCTAGAGTTTATTTTTAATCCATGATAAAGGTTTTACGGCAGTGTAAACCAATACTTGAATACATTGATGCCATGGAGCTAATCACAATTAAAAAATATATATTACAGGTCAGCTATAATTGGAGAACATGATCGGAATCTGCCATCTATTTTTCATGAACTTAAGCTTTAGTCTTAACTCTTAATTACTCATACCACCAATTCGCAGTTTTAAAGAGGCAATATTAAATTACACACCTTACTGTCCTAAGCAAGGCAGCAAAATACTAAACATGTTAAGCTTTTGTCTTAATTACTCATGCCACCAATTTGCAGCTTTAAAAAAGGCAATATCGGACACACATTACTGTACTGAGCAATGCAGCAAATATATTAAACCACAAGAATCAGTGGTATGATATGGCCACATTTATCCAAAATATCACATAAAGAAATAGTAGACAGGACATATAACCCAATTTCAACATTTAACAAAAACATGCTTTGACCTTACAAGGTATATATATGGTAAATGGCAGGTATATTCTTACCGGAGTAAAAAGAGCTTCAGGTGCTTGAAACCGCTCTGTGCCAACTTTAATGACCCTTCCATCTGGCAGCTGTTAATTATAACATCCCCAATTATAAAAATAATGTTGAGACAAAGGTTGGTATAAACAAGGGAGAGAATAAGATAGATGTATCTTCATCTCCTTCACTTTCATTATATAGTGAAATAAAAAATACACATATGGAAATAGATATAAATATGGAAACAAAATAAACCCAATTATACTCTCCCCTAATCTATGTTATTCTAATATATTTATTTCCTCAACACTCCCCCTCAAACTAGAACATGTATATCATATAAACCCAATTTGGAACAAAGAAACCTCAATCAATTTCCGTTCACCGACTTTGTAAACATATCAATAAGTTAATCTCCTGTCTTCATAAATGGTGTATATATATCGTCATTCATCATTTTGTCTCGAACAAAGTGACAATCAACTTCAATGTACTTGGTTCTTTCATGAAGACTGGATTAGATATAGAGCCCGTTTGAGCCACATTATTTGTAGAATGAGAATGAAAAATAGAGCCGTTATAAGTCCCACACAAGAGATAGAAATTCAAAAATGGTGGCTTGATATGATGGATAACAGTCATATTTTTCATTTTAATGAGGTAAAAATGGGGCTCATACAGGGCCATAATATGTAGAGCATCTTAATTATCACAAAACATTAGAATGGGGGTAGAAGGTGAGAGACCGATTTCTTGAAGAAAGTGCTGCAACCATGTCAACTCATTAGTAGTATGAGTCATCGTCCTATATTCTGTTTCTGCACTTGACCTTACTACTATAATTTGTTTCTTACTTTTCCATAAAACAAGATTACCATCGAGAAAAGTACCTGTAGTGGATCATCTATCTGACGGAGATCCTACCCAATCTGCATTTGTATACCCTTCTATTCTGATAATATAGTAATCCAAGGTCTAGAGCATTTTTCAAATACTGAAGAATACACATCACAGCTTCCCAATAAGACACCTGAGGAGCATTCAAGAATTGACTAATGACGCCCAAATTGCATAGGAATATCTGGTCATGCGATGGAAAGATAATTCAAGTTTTCAGTCAAACGATAATATTTTCTTGGTTATCCAAACAATTCTCCTTTATCCTTAAAAAATTTCACATTAGAATCCATGGAAGTATCAACTGGACAAGTTACAAAAAAACTCTCATCTAACAGGTCAAGTACATATTTTCTCTATAACAAGTAAATGCCAGCCCGTAACCTAGCAACTTCAATGCCCAAGAAATATCAGAGCTTGCCTAGATCTTTAGTTTGAAAACGTTTTTTTAGAAATCCTATTTGTAGTTAGTGATTATAATATCTACATAAATTACAAGGATAATATAACTTGTATCAGTATGTAGATGAAATACCAAATAATCTGTCTGACAGCCTTGAAGACCAAATTCCAAAACAACCTCAGAAAACATTCGAAAACATGATCTCGATGATTGCTTTAGCCCATATAAAGCTTTTTTAATCTACAAACATAGTTCTAGTGCTCTCCCTGATTGCTTCGGCAGCAATATATTTCAAAACATGAATAGAAGAGATCTTAACAACTGGAGAGAATGTTTCATCATAATCAATATCATAGGTCTGAGTATATTTTTAGCAACCAATCGGGCCTTCAAGCAATCAACATCCAGACAGGATTAAATTTCGGAACAAAGACCCATCCGTTACCAACAGGATGTATTCCAAGTAGTGAAGGAATGAGATCCCAAGTCCTATTCTTGAGCAAGCTTCCACTTCCAGTTCCTTAGCCTATCGCAACCCAAGATCAGATAAAGCTTCTATCACTGTCTTAGTAACAAAAACACTAGAAACGTGGGATGTGAAATAGGAAAACGAAGGTAACAACGATTCAAAATTTGACATAGTGACTAAGAAGATGTTTAGTTATACAATTACGTTTACCTTTACAAAGAGCAATGGGCAATGACTCGGGACCAGGATAGATGATAGATGTAGGATCTGTAGGTGGCAAGGTAACGAATGGAGTCACAAGTGTTGATGGCTTAGATCGTCAAGTATCAACTTGTAAAGGAGGAGATGGTTCCTTATGGGAGGAGGACAACTCGGGTGAATTAGGCAAAGGCGAGTTTAGTTCTGGAGAAATACCAACTGGTAGATAAGGGACAGGTAAGCGAACGGGATCTTGATTCGAGTCAGAAGACATTTATAATTAGAGAAATAAGGTGTGAACTTGTTGAAAACGACTCTGCAATAACTCAAGAAGAAAGTACCGAGTTGCAATAGAAATTTTCCAATTAGGGCTGGAGCAAACCACAATTACAATTAATTCAAAAGCTACCCTACTCTACTGCCTAAAGACCTATTTATAGAAACTCAACCAACGATTACTCCCTAAATAAACTCAAACATAACTCCACTCTGCGTTAAATGCAAGCACTTAGTGGGGGACATCCTTTAATTAGCTCCAGTTCCCCTGCCATTCGCCCTCTGAATTGGTCCTCTTTGTTCTGCGGTCAACACAACCGAATACTTTGGATTGGCCTTCCTGTTTCTTTGGAGTCTAACGTCTGCCGCCGTTGGGACTTCAACCTTGCCCTTAAGGTCGAACTCCATCAGCCTAGTAGATTCCCAAGTAGCTTCTTCCTCAGGCAAGTACTTCCATTGGATTAATACTTCCGCTCCCCATCTGCTCCCCTGCTTCACCCAACTGGAGTATTTGACAGCAACGGGTTCTAGCACCAAAGATCCTTCCTCTGAAACTGGTAGGGCCATGCTTTGTGTAATTTCCCCTTCTCCTATATGCTTCTTGAGGCACAATATATGGAACACAGGATGAACTTTCGAGTTTTCTGGCAACTTCAACTTGTAGGCGCCACTGCACCTATCTTTTCTAAGACTCGATAAGGTCCAAAGTACTTGCTAGCAAGCTTCTGATTAGCTCTTTTAAACACTGATTGTTGAGACACAATATATGGAACACTGATTGTAGCTCCATTCAATTTCTGGCCCTTTCTAAATTCTGCTTTAGTTGCTTGAGCAGCTCGTCCCGATTGCATAACTCTCTTTCTACCTCTTGCACTGCTACGCTTCTCGGTAAATATCTGGTTATGATTGGTGGTGGTCTCCCATACAAAGTTTGGAATGGGATGAGCCCGATATGACGATGGAATGTGGTATTATAACAAAATTCCGCCCAAGGAAGATCACGACTCCACTGCTTTGTTGCTTCACTGGACAAGCAGCGAAGGTATTGCTAAAGGCTCCTGTTCACCACTTCGGTTTGTCTGTCAGTTTTCGGGTGATATGTAGAAGACATCTTGAGCTGTGTTCCTTGCAGCTTAAAGAATTCTTGCCAGAAATTACTAGTAAATAAAGCATCAAGGTCACTAAGAATGGTGCGAGGAATACAATGGAGGCGAGCCCCATTGTCAACTTATACTTCTGCTAGTTTCTTAGCTGTAAAGGGATGGCTCACTCCAATGAAATCGCATACTTGGACAGCCTATCCACTACCACAAGGATGGCATTCTTCCCACGACACATAGCGAAAAGCTTATTATAATATTCAATGAGGTTGGAAGAGCCTTTCTCAAGTCCAAAGTATTGTTTACACCTCATAAATTCGAATAACATTTCAAATTCAAGAATGTATATGTTTGAGATGCTCATAATTTTGCTTCACCGTAGACACGTAGAGGAATGAAAACCTAATATGAGGTTCAATGCTACTGATCATAAGTCCAATTATTGTATTATCGTCTTGATCCCATTAATCACTGAGAGCAGAATCAACTTTTGCAGAATCACCTTTTGAGGACTTGGTCCACGGCTTGTCCAAAATCAAGTGGTAAAATAAACCCTTACCCTGCAAAAAGACCTCGACACACTTAGTTCAGTAAGTGTAATTTCTTTCATTCAACTTTTTAGGTGTCATAGGTCCCGTCAGATTAAACATTTCTATCTTGGTTGACGTGATACTATCTACAAACCAATCCAACAATAAAACCAACAGGAATTAAACCAACATCAACAAGCCCAAAATTAAATGAGCACATGGACCAACATCAACAATAAAGCCAATTAAACCCATCTCAATAGAAATGTTATATTAGTAAAACCAATAGGAATTAAGGAAGCCCAAGTGACCAGCTTAAAATAATGGCCCAATAGTGGTTGAAATAAAAAAAATTGGCCCAAATCAAACCTCAACCCAGATTTGTTTTCTCTCCCTCCTTGTCGCAACAGCCACGACGAATTTTCTCAGCTTCCGACTTCACTTACTGCTAATGGGGAAATCACCACAGAACCACATCCCACACAAGAAATACCAGATAATAGACGAAGACACGACACACTCCAAACCCGGCAGCAAATGTGAAACAGGTGATGCAGATGTAGACATAGCGACGAAGATGCATGCTTCAAATTTGGTCAAACGGTAGATGTAGAGAAGACAGAGATGCAGACTCAAACCCTAGGAACCTTGCTCTAATACCATGTTGAGACAGATTGATATAAACACGAGAGGGAATAAGATAGATACCTTCGTCTCCTTCACTTTCATTATATAGTGAAATCAAAAGTACATGTATGGAAATAGATACAAATATGGTAATAAAATAAACCCAATTATACTCTCCTCTAATCCATGTTATTCTAATATATTTATTTCATTAAAAAACACAATCAAACACATCATGAAATTATTGGGTAACGTGCTCATAGAAAAGTTGAGTAGAAATGAAAACTACTAAGATTATGATATCAAATTCGAAACGGTCTTTCTTGATCAACACTACTTCAGTAAAATTCTAAGAAATTTATCGCTATTCAAATATGAAATAAGATGCATGTCAAATGAGTGTATGGATATGCATAAAGACAAAGGATTCTTAAACTTCGTAATTTCAAATTTCTTGGGTCATCGGAGCAACGATAACTTACTGTGTAATTCTTTACGAGGATAGTAGTCTCAAGTCCCAGTTGATATTCTCTTTTGTAATCATAACTGCAGCAAACTAGACAATTCATTAAAACATTTATGTTAAGTTACAAGCCCACGAAAATATGAAGACCAATTCACCTTATGTAGCAGAGCTTCTCTTTGATATCCCTAACAGTCTCAAAGTCAGCAGTTCTATTCATCGCGTACCTTCAGAGACAAAGTGGTATCCATTAATTTCGAAGAATCATTTGACAACCAACAAGGATACTGCAGTTTACTGATTTTTGAATTCTAAGAATACTCACCCCCTTCTAAGAAGCAAATCAACAAGATATGATGTTATGTGGCGTCCAGCTACATTCATTCTTTTAGTAAGATGAGGAAATGAGTATCCATCGACTACTGGAACCTGGAGAAACCACAGAGTTACAATCACTAATCCTACTCCAAAATTAATCAACTTTTCTGGGTTAGAGACTTAACTAACCACTTAAATCAAATGATGAAAATTTGCTAACACCAATGATACCAAACCAACATTATAGATCTGCACTACCCTTTATCGCTTGTGGATTAGTTTAGGTGTCATCATATCAATGTGAAAGATATTGCATCACACTTATTATTTTTCCAGTACACTGATTAGTGAGAGACTAAAATTATATTTTGAGACTGATTTATATGCTTTTTTTATATTAACTTTGAATTATATATCAATGCTAGATTACATAGAAACATTCCCTTAATGGATACATGAAGAAACTGAACACTAGTTTTCATTTCACAAAACCAATGAATGCTTTACACACACACACAACAATGACATTATAATCACACTTTGCAAAATTGCCTCATATTCGTATTTCGCATTCAGTTGTCAAGTTTGAGTGTCTTTATTATTTTCCAGAACATTTAAGCAAATAAACAAGATATATATGTATTCCAGGAATGTGATAAAAGTAACAAAGTAGCAACATACCCTAAAACACAGAATAGATATGTTATATTAAAAATTTTACCACGTGAGTGACCCCATCACCAGAATCAATGACTAGTCCCGTCGATGATCGAGATTGACACAACTCCATATCTCAATTGATCGGATCATATTGACGAAGGGATTATAGTTTCACGGTAAACGAACGAATTTGGTTTTGTCATACCACGTGACATTTCCCGTCACATGTATTGCCCTGATACATTGCTAGATGTCAATTAGGGACGGCGAATGTGAATTGGCTATAAATTAAAAGGGTGTTTTAATTTATCAATTTTGATTAGATCAAAATAATATTTCACGTCGTTAGGCATCGAGGTCGGGAACCTAATGGGTCACACACAAAAGAGAATTGGAAGATTGCAAAATTTCCAATTGGTTAATTTAACAATCGTTGGATAAATTAATTAATTGGATTTGTTATTTATATTTTCGAATTAATTAATTGGATTAATTAATTCACGGACCGGGTTTAATTAATTGGATTAATTAATTATTGGACCGGACCGGGCCGAGCCGAGCCTGTTTGAGTTTATATAAATACATAACTAGGGTTTGAGGTCCATTAAGGTTTTCATTATTCTTGCTAGCACAAGAGAAAATCCTAGAGGCTGCAATCATATTCTCTGTGTGGATCACCGTTGGAGGCTGGACAATTGGACAGCTGTGGTGGCGAATCAAAGTTGTGGAACGAAAAGAAAAGCAAAAGGATTGCAGATCTGGAAAAGGTACAATCTTATCACAATTTCTATCTAAACATAAAGGCGATTATTGGTGGGAATCGAAAATTATTTTAAATTCCGCCGTGCATGTATAAGTAGATTTCCAACACCTGTTGGGGAAAAAAATATCATATAATGGCTTTATAGAGATATATGAAGAATTCAAGATATCATATAAGAGGAACAGTAACTTATTCATTTAATAGCTTTATTTTTTTAATTTTTTTTGTTTGTTTACAGTACTCGAATTGAGGGTGATCACCGAGAGCCGTGATTGGTGTACAGGTAAGGGTTCACATAACCCCTACCGACACCTCACATTTGGAGGGTGGGTGAATAATTTTTTGACATTATTTAATCATCCGGGGCCCATGCCATTGTGAGACATCTGTATTTTTTTTGTAAAAATTTTTTTGTACACCAAGCATTAATCGATCACTTATCACTATAGAACTTTAGATATTGAACTAAAATGTAAACCATCGGGTAATGTCTATTCATTAGTTGTACATAGTGCACGGTGCACTGATACTTTATCTCGCTGCAAGACATTCTCAGCAAAATTTTGACACACTGCATGCTTCCAGTAACCATGCCAGAAAACAAAAAAGTGAGGTGACTTCCCTTTTTCTTTTTCTTTTTTTTTCCAAATCTTTGATTTGTCGAATTTGAAAAATAAAGTGCATATAAGACATAAAATAGGATAATCAACAAAATAAAGCATGTACTACAATGCACTACAACACAGAACAGGTTTAAGTAATTGGAGTGGTGATTGAGGTATACATCTGATGATACGTTGCATATTATTCCATATTGTAGTACAAATCAATACATATAGGTTTATAGGAGATCACTACATCGTTGTCGTTTGAAATGGATCGCTTGTTTTGGGCATCCAGTAGTTGTAATATAGCATAGTATGACGCTTGTTTGAAATGTTACACATTCTATGAACATCACGTTATGTGGAATAGTGTACATTTAGTATCGAAAGAGTCGATTGTCATGCTTGGTGTAATGAGACACTATATGAAACAAAAACGTCCATTATGTGATGATGATGTGGTAAGCCCATGGAGGGAGACATACAATGTACAGTTTGGTATTCATGTAATTTAACATGACATGATAAACATTAAAGAAATAAAATCAAAGGTGAAGTTGTGCATTTATTTGAGTTTGATAATGGAATGCATATACTTGTAAAAACATTAATAAGTGTTTGAACTGTTACACGTGTCACACGTAGCATATGATATGGATCACAAGCTCTATTTTACTGTCGAATAAACAACGGTAAAACTAAATATTACTCCAATGAGGAAAAAAAAAAAAAAGGAAAAAAACCTTTCATTTTCAATTAATATAAAAAAATACATCAATTACAAGCTACATCACTGCAAATGCTTCCTCGTTCATTTCACTGGCTCATTACCTAGCTACTCTTCAATGGCAACTCAACTTCTGTCAATGATACATGGAGTTGTTCATCTTCTTATGCTTTTGTTAGGGAGGAAATGAAGTGGCGATAAAATCTAACAAATGATAAAGTTTACGCCTGGCCACATTTGCTTAAACAAGCAACTCCCTCTTCCAAATAATCTTGCCTGCTAATCCAGAATTCAGGTGCATCCTGCAATATTGTTAAATGATCTCGATTTTTACAATCACGTGAGTAGGAAACTATTAGTATGTTTGACTGCGCTTAAAAAAGTTTAACATCCAAACACTTAGGAAACAAAAATTATTTCCATGCAGTAGATATTGCTACATATGTCCATCTTCAAAAAGCGCCAAGAAGATCATTGTGGACCTTATTTGAGTACTAAGAAACCGATGTTAACTTGTTAAAAGAAACAGTTTTAAGCGTTGTGCACACATGAATGATGTTGTGTCAGGGAAGGGAGAGTTGAGAGAGAGCATGAACCCAACCTTCATGATTCCTGCAAGAACTGCACCTCCAAGATACACCATATGCTTTCTTCGTGGTGGATCCTCTATCCTCAGACGTAGTTTCTGTTTTAGGAACGACAAAAGAAGACTTCATTCACTTGGTGAAAAGAGGAAGATAAAAGAATGAGGAGATTGCAAATAGAAGATGCCCACAGGATAGAGGTCCAAATTTTCAAGGTGCATATAAATAATGAAGTTGAGGTAAATTTACCTTCAACCCATCTCTGTTTCCCTTCAAAACAACTTCAAGATAGCGATCCAAAATTTCTTTCTCTAGGCTGAAGAAAAGGAAAAGTTTCACAGATGCAAAAACATGAGTTATCTACTTGACATGCCCATGACAATATACAGAGCTCAGCAAGCATTAGAATCACAAAGCCAAGAGAATTCTCATGCCAACCGATATGTGGTGCCCCATGAATTAGCTATACTATATAACAAAGTAAATAAAATAGCTAAAACATCATTTAGTTATCCAAAAATATATTATGCATTTCAGGAACAAATTTTTACTAACATAAATAAAATTTTATCCGAAATGGTCATTGGCAGATCACACTCCTAGACTTTATGCAGATCATAGCTTATTTATAACTAGTCACCCCTCAAATCACTGGAATTATACATGGCGTGCGCGCACGCACGCACACACACACACACACATGACTTAATAATTCATCCCAAGACAGATACGTGGTCCATTAAATATAGGTTCTTTGGTCAAGAAAATAAAAAGAGGTACATGAGAAATATTTAAGGATTGGGATCATAATTACAGAACACAGACAAAAAGATGTAGCTTTATATGAAGTAAAGAGGAATTTCATGGTTTACCGACTAGGTAATCCAGGATACATCGTGCTTCCTCCACTCAAAACGATATGTTGGTAGAGCTGCAAGACAAGGGATCAATATTGCATGAGAAATTAAACAACGCAATATATTAGATGTTTCAGTTAAAAAAAATTTAATACCATCATTCGATTGTCGATATCCATTTCCTGAATGCAACGAAATACCATGTCAGCCATCCCATCTCCTTCAACGTCTATGAGTTCCTATAAAAAATATACCATCTAGAGTTTATTTTTAATCCATGATAAAGGTTTTACGGCAGTGTAAACCAATACTTGAATACATTGATGCCATGGAGCTAATCACAATTAAAAAATATATATTACAGGTCAGCTATAATTGGAGAACATGATCGGAATCTGCCATCTATTTTTCATGAACTTAAGCTTTAGTCTTAACTCTTAATTACTCATACCACCAATTCGCAGTTTTAAAGAGGCAATATTAAATTACACACCTTACTGTCCTAAGCAAGGCAGCAAAATACTAAACATGTTAAGCTTTTGTCTTAATTACTCATGCCACCAATTTGCAGCTTTAAAAAAGGCAATATCGGACACACATTACTGTACTGAGCAATGCAGCAAATATATTAAACCACAAGAATCAGTGGTATGATATGGCCACATTTATCCAAAATATCACATAAAGAAATAGTAGACAGGACATATAACCCAATTTCAACATTTAACAAAAACATGCTTTGACCTTACAAGGTATATATATGGTAAATGGCAGGTATATTCTTACCGGAGTAAAAAGAGCTTCAGGTGCTTGAAACCGCTCTGTGCCAACTTTAATGACCCTTCCATCTGGCAGCTGTTAATTATAACATCCCCAATTATAAAAATAATGTTGAGACAAAGGTTGGTATAAACAAGGGAGAGAATAAGATAGATGTATCTTCATCTCCTTCACTTTCATTATATAGTGAAATAAAAAATACACATATGGAAATAGATATAAATATGGAAACAAAATAAACCCAATTATACTCTCCCCTAATCTATGTTATTCTAATATATTTATTTCCTCAACACTCCCCCTCAAACTAGAACATGTATATCATATAAACCCAATTTGGAACAAAGAAACCTCAATCAATTTCCGTTCACCGACTTTGTAAACATATCAATAAGTTAATCTCCTGTCTTCATAAATGGTGTATATATATCGTCATTCATCATTTTGTCTCGAACAAAGTGACAATCAACTTCAATGTACTTGGTTCTTTCATGAAGACTGGATTAGATATAGAGCCCGTTTGAGCCACATTATTTGTAGAATGAGAATGAAAAATAGAGCCGTTATAAGTCCCACACAAGAGATAGAAATTCAAAAATGGTGGCTTGATATGATGGATAACAGTCATATTTTTCATTTTAATGAGGTAAAAATGGGGCTCATACAGGGCCATAATATGTAGAGCATCTTAATTATCACAAAACATTAGAATGGGGGTAGAAGGTGAGAGACCGATTTCTTGAAGAAAGTGCTGCAACCATGTCAACTCATTAGTAGTATGAGTCATCGTCCTATATTCTGTTTCTGCACTTGACCTTACTACTATAATTTGTTTCTTACTTTTCCATAAAACAAGATTACCATCGAGAAAAGTACCTGTAGTGGATCATCTATCTGACGGAGATCCTACCCAATCTGCATTTGTATACCCTTCTATTCTGATAATATAGTAATCCAAGGTCTAGAGCATTTTTCAAATACTGAAGAATACACATCACAGCTTCCCAATAAGACACCTGAGGAGCATTCAAGAATTGACTAATGACGCCCAAATTGCATAGGAATATCTGGTCATGCGATGGAAAGATAATTCAAGTTTTCAGTCAAACGATAATATTTTCTTGGTTATCCAAACAATTCTCCTTTATCCTTAAAAAATTTCACATTAGAATCCATGGAAGTATCAACTGGACAAGTTACAAAAAAACTCTCATCTAACAGGTCAAGTACATATTTTCTCTATAACAAGTAAATGCCAGCCCGTAACCTAGCAACTTCAATGCCCAAGAAATATCAGAGCTTGCCTAGATCTTTAGTTTGAAAACGTTTTTTTAGAAATCCTATTTGTAGTTAGTGATTATAATATCTACATAAATTACAAGGATAATATAACTTGTATCAGTATGTAGATGAAATACCAAATAATCTGTCTGACAGCCTTGAAGACCAAATTCCAAAACAACCTCAGAAAACATTCGAAAACATGATCTCGATGATTGCTTTAGCCCATATAAAGCTTTTTTAATCTACAAACATAGTTCTAGTGCTCTCCCTGATTGCTTCGGCAGCAATATATTTCAAAACATGAATAGAAGAGATCTTAACAACTGGAGAGAATGTTTCATCATAATCAATATCATAGGTCTGAGTATATTTTTAGCAACCAATCGGGCCTTCAAGCAATCAACATCCAGACAGGATTAAATTTCGGAACAAAGACCCATCCGTTACCAACAGGATGTATTCCAAGTAGTGAAGGAATGAGATCCCAAGTCCTATTCTTGAGCAAGCTTCCACTTCCAGTTCCTTAGCCTATCGCAACCCAAGATCAGATAAAGCTTCTATCACTGTCTTAGTAACAAAAACACTAGAAACGTGGGATGTGAAATAGGAAAACGAAGGTAACAACGATTCAAAATTTGACATAGTGACTAAGAAGATGTTTAGTTATACAATTACGTTTACCTTTACAAAGAGCAATGGGCAATGACTCGGGACCAGGATAGATGATAGATGTAGGATCTGTAGGTGGCAAGGTAACGAATGGAGTCACAAGTGTTGATGGCTTAGATCGTCAAGTATCAACTTGTAAAGGAGGAGATGGTTCCTTATGGGAGGAGGACAACTCGGGTGAATTAGGCAAAGGCGAGTTTAGTTCTGGAGAAATACCAACTGGTAGATAAGGGACAGGTAAGCGAACGGGATCTTGATTCGAGTCAGAAGACATTTATAATTAGAGAAATAAGGTGTGAACTTGTTGAAAACGACTCTGCAATAACTCAAGAAGAAAGTACCGAGTTGCAATAGAAATTTTCCAATTAGGGCTGGAGCAAACCACAATTACAATTAATTCAAAAGCTACCCTACTCTACTGCCTAAAGACCTATTTATAGAAACTCAACCAACGATTACTCCCTAAATAAACTCAAACATAACTCCACTCTGCGTTAAATGCAAGCACTTAGTGGGGGACATCCTTTAATTAGCTCCAGTTCCCCTGCCATTCGCCCTCTGAATTGGTCCTCTTTGTTCTGCGGTCAACACAACCGAATACTTTGGATTGGCCTTCCTGTTTCTTTGGAGTCTAACGTCTGCCGCCGTTGGGACTTCAACCTTGCCCTTAAGGTCGAACTCCATCAGCCTAGTAGATTCCCAAGTAGCTTCTTCCTCAGGCAAGTACTTCCATTGGATTAATACTTCCGCTCCCCATCTGCTCCCCTGCTTCACCCAACTGGAGTATTTGACAGCAACGGGTTCTAGCACCAAAGATCCTTCCTCTGAAACTGGTAGGGCCATGCTTTGTGTAATTTCCCCTTCTCCTATATGCTTCTTGAGGCACAATATATGGAACACAGGATGAACTTTCGAGTTTTCTGGCAACTTCAACTTGTAGGCGCCACTGCACCTATCTTTTCTAAGACTCGATAAGGTCCAAAGTACTTGCTAGCAAGCTTCTGATTAGCTCTTTTAAACACTGATTGTTGAGACACAATATATGGAACACTGATTGTAGCTCCATTCAATTTCTGGCCCTTTCTAAATTCTGCTTTAGTTGCTTGAGCAGCTCGTCCCGATTGCATAACTCTCTTTCTACCTCTTGCACTGCTACGCTTCTCGGTAAATATCTGGTTATGATTGGTGGTGGTCTCCCATACAAAGTTTGGAATGGGATGAGCCCGATATGACGATGGAATGTGGTATTATAACAAAATTCCGCCCAAGGAAGATCACGACTCCACTGCTTTGTTGCTTCACTGGACAAGCAGCGAAGGTATTGCTAAAGGCTCCTGTTCACCACTTCGGTTTGTCTGTCAGTTTTCGGGTGATATGTAGAAGACATCTTGAGCTGTGTTCCTTGCAGCTTAAAGAATTCTTGCCAGAAATTACTAGTAAATAAAGCATCAAGGTCACTAAGAATGGTGCGAGGAATACAATGGAGGCGAGCCCCATTGTCAACTTATACTTCTGCTAGTTTCTTAGCTGTAAAGGGATGGCTCACTCCAATGAAATCGCATACTTGGACAGCCTATCCACTACCACAAGGATGGCATTCTTCCCACGACACATAGCGAAAAGCTTATTATAATATTCAATGAGGTTGGAAGAGCCTTTCTCAAGTCCAAAGTATTGTTTACACCTCATAAATTCGAATAACATTTCAAATTCAAGAATGTATATGTTTGAGATGCTCATAATTTTGCTTCACCGTACAAATCTTTGATTTGTCGAATTTGAAAAATAAAGTGCATATAAGACATAAAATAGGATAATCAACAAAATAAAGCATGTACTACAATGCACTACAACACAGAACAGGTTTAAGTAATTGGAGTGGTGATTGAGGTATACATCTGATGATACGTTGCATATTATTCCATATTGTAGTACAAATCAATACATATAGGTTTATAGGAGATCACTACATCGTTGTCGTTTGAAATGGATCGCTTGTTTTGGGCATCCAGTAGTTGTAATATAGCATAGTATGACGCTTGTTTGAAATGTTACACATTCTATGAACATCACGTTATGTGGAATAGTGTACATTTAGTATCGAAAGAGTCGATTGTCATGCTTGGTGTAACGAGACACTATATGAAACAAAAACGTCCATTATGTGATGATGATGTGGTAAGCCCATGGAGGGAGACATACAATGTACAGTTTGGTATTCATGTAATTTAACATGACATGATAATCATTAAAGAAATAAAATCAAAGGTGAAGTTGTGCATTTATTTGAGTTTGATAATGGAATGCATATACTTGTAAAAACATTAATAAGTGTTTGAACTGTTACACGTGTCACACGTAGCATATGATATGGATCACAAGCTCTATTTTACTGTCGAATAAACAACGGTAAAACTAAATATTACTCCAATGAGGAAAAAAAAAAAAGGAAAAAAACCTTTCATTTTCAATTAATATAAAAAAATACATCAATTACAAGCTACATCACTGCAAATGCTTCCTCGTTCATTTCACTGGCTCATTACCTAGCTACTCTTCAATGGCAACTCAACTTCTGTCAATGATACATGGAGTTGTTCATCTTCTTATGCTTTTGTTAGGGAGGAAATGAAGTGGCGATAAAATCTAACAAATGATAAAGTTTACGCCTGGCCACATTTGCTTAAACAAGCAACTCCCTCTTCCAAATAATCTTGCCTGCTAATCCAGAATTCAGGTGCATCCTGCAATATTGTTAAATGATCTCGATTTTTACAATCACGTGAGTAGGAAACTATTAGTATGTTTGACTGCGCTTAAAAAAGTTTAACATCCAAACACTTAGGAAACAAAAATTATTTCCATGCAGTAGATATTGCTACATATGTCCATCTTCAAAAAGCGCCAAGAAGATCATTGTGGACTTTATTTGAGTACTAAGAAACCGATGTTAACTTGTTAAAAGAAACAGTTTTAAGCGTTGTGCACACATGAATGATGTTGTGTCAGGGAAGGGAGAGTTGAGAGAGAGCATGAACCCAACCTTCATGATTCCTGCAAGAACTGCACCTCCAAGATACACCATATGCTTTCTTCGTGGTGGATCCTCTATCCTCAGACGTAGTTTCTGTTTTAGGAACGACAAAAGAAGACTTCATTCACTTGGTGAAAAGAGGAAGATAAAAGAATGAGGAGATTGCAAATAGAAGATGCCCACAGGATAGAGGTCCAAATTTTCAAGGTGCATATAAATAATGAAGTTGAGGTAAATTTACCTTCAACCCATCTCTGTTTCCCTTCAAAACAACTTCAAGATAGCGATCCAAAATTTCTTTCTCTAGGCTGAAGAAAAGGAAAAGTTTCACAGATGCAAAAACATGAGTTATCTACTTGACATGCCCATGACAATATACAGAGCTCAGCAAGCATTAGAATCACAAAGCCAAGAGAATTCTCATGCCAACCGATATGTGGTGCCCCATGAATTAGCTATACTATATAACAAAGTAAATAAAATAGCTAAAACATCATTTAGTTATCCAAAAATATATTATGCATTTCAGGAACAAATTTTTACTAACATAAATAAAATTTTATCCGAAATGGTCATTGGCAGATCACATTCCTAGACTTTATGCAGATCATACCTTATTTATAACTAGTCACCCCTCAAATCACTGGAATTATACATGGCGTGCGCGCACGCACACACACACACACATGACTTAATAATTCATCCCAAGACAGATACGTGGTCCATTAAATATAGGTTCTTTGGTCAAGAAAATAAAAAGAGGTACATGAGAAATATTTAAGGATTGGGATCATAATTACAGAACACAGACAAAAAGATGTAGCTTTATATGAAGTAAAGAGGAATTTCATGGTTTACCGACTAGGTAATCCAGGATACATCGTGCTTCCTCCACTCAAAACGATATGTTGGTAGAGCTGCAAGACAAGGGATCAATATTGCATGAGAAATTAAACAACGCAATATATTAGATGTTTCAGTTAAAAAAAATTTAATACCATCATTCGATTGTCGATATCCATTTCCTGAATGCAACGAAATACCATGTCAGCCATCCCATCTCCTTCAACGTCTATGAGTTCCTATAAAAAATATACCATCTAGAGTTTATTTTTAATCCATGATAAAGGTTTTACGGCAGTGTAAACCAATACTTGAATACATTGATGCCATGGAGCTAATCACAATTAAAAAATATATATTACAGGTCAGCTATAATTGGAGAACATGATCGGAATCTGCCATCTATTTTTCATGAACTTAAGCTTTAGTCTTAACTCTTAATTACTCATACCACCAATTCGCAGTTTTAAAGAGGCAATATTAAATTACACACCTTACTGTCCTAAGCAAGGCAGCAAAATACTAAACATGTTAAGCTTTTGTCTTAATTACTCATGCCACCAATTTGCAGCTTTAAAAAAGGCAATATCGGACACACATTACTGTACTGAGCAATGCAGCAAATATATTAAACCACAAGAATCAGTGGTATGATATGGCCACATTTATCCAAAATATCACATAAAGAAATAGTAGACAGGACATATAACCCAATTTCAACATTTAACAAAAACATGCTTTGACCTTACAAGGTATATATATGGTAAATGGCAGGTATATTCTTACCGGAGTAAAAAGAGCTTCAGGTGCTTGAAACCGCTCTGTGCCAACTTTAATGACCCTTCCATCTGGCAGCTGTTAATTATAACATCCCCAATTATAAAAATAATGTTGAGACAAAGGTTGGTATAAACAAGGGAGAGAATAAGATAGATGTATCTTCATCTCCTTCACTTTCATTATATAGTGAAATAAAAAATACACATATGGAAATAGATATAAATATGGAAACAAAATAAACCCAATTATACTCTCCCCTAATCTATGTTATTCTAATATATTTATTTCCTCAACACTCCCCCTCAAACTAGAACATGTATATCATATAAACCCAATTTGGAACAAAGAAACCTCAATCAATTTCCGTTCACCGACTTTGTAAACATATCAATAAGTTAATCTCCTGTCTTCATAAATGGTGTATATATATCGTCATTCATCATTTTGTCTCGAACAAAGTGACAATCAACTTCAATGTACTTGGTTCTTTCATGAAGACTGGATTAGATATAGAGCCCGTTTGAGCCACATTATTTGTAGAATGAGAATGAAAAATAGAGCCGTTATAAGTCCCACACAAGAGATAGAAATTCAAAAATGGTGGCTTGATATGATGGATAACAGTCATATTTTTCATTTTAATGAGGTAAAAATGGGGCTCATACAGGGCCATAATATGTAGAGCATCTTAATTATCACAAAACATTAGAATGGGGGTAGAAGGTGAGAGACCGATTTCTTGAAGAAAGTGCTGCAACCATGTCAACTCATTAGTAGTATGAGTCATCGTCCTATATTCTGTTTCTGCACTTGACCTTACTACTATAATTTGTTTCTTACTTTTCCATAAAACAAGATTACCATCGAGAAAAGTACCTGTAGTGGATCATCTATCTGACGGAGATCCTACCCAATCTGCATTTGTATACCCTTCTATTCTGATAATATAGTAATCCAAGGTCTAGAGCATTTTTCAAATACTGAAGAATACACATCACAACTTCCCAATAAGACACCTGAGGAGCATTCAAGAATTGACTAATGACGCCCAAATTGCATAGGAATATCTGGTCATGCGATGGAAAGATAATTCAAGTTTTCAGTCAAACGATAATATTTTCTTGGTTATCCAAACAATTCTCCTTTATCCTTAAAAAATTTCACATTAGAATCCATGGAAGTATCAACTGGACAAGTTACAAAAAAACTCTCATCTAACAGGTCAAGTACATATTTTCTCTATAACAAGTAAATGCCAGCCCGTAACCTAGCAACTTCAATGCCCAAGAAATATCAGAGCTTGCCTAGATCTTTAGTTTGAAAACGTTTTTTTAGAAATCCTATTTGTAGTTAGTGATTATAATATCTACATAAATTACAAGGATAATATAACTTGTATCAGTATGTAGATGAAATACCAAATAATCTGTCTGACAGCCTTGAAGACCAAATTCCAGAACAACCTCAGAAAACATTCGAAAACATGATCTCGGTGATTGCTTTAGCCCATATAAAGCTTTTTTAATCTACAAACATAGTTCTAGTGCTCTCCCTGATTGCTTCGGCAGCAATATATTTCAAAACATGAATAGAAGAGATCTTAACAACTGGAGAGAATGTTTCATCATAATCAATATCATAGGTCTGAGTATATTTTTAGCAACCAATCGGGCCTTCAAGCAATCAACATCCAGACAGGATTAAATTTCGGAACAAAGACCCATCCGTTACCAACAGGATGTATTCCAAGTAGTGAAGGAATGAGATCCCAAGTCCTATTCTTGAGCAAGCTTCCACTTCCAGTTCCTTAGCCTATCGCAACCCAAGATCAGATAAAGCTTCTATCACTGTCTTAGTAACAAAAACACTAGAAACGTGGGATGTGAAATAGGAAAACGAAGGTAACAACGATTCAAAATTTGACATAGTGACTAAGAAGATGTTTAGTTATACAATTACGTTTACCTTTACAAAGAGCAATGGGCAATGACTCGGGACCAGGATAGATGATAGATGTAGGATCTGTAGGTGGCAAGGTAACGAATGGAGTCACAAGTGTTGATGGCTTAGATCGTCAAGTATCAACTTGTAAAGGAGGAGATGGTTCCTTATGGGAGGAGGACAACTCGGGTGAATTAGGCAAAGGCGAGTTTAGTTCTGGAGAAATACCAACTGGTAGATAAGGGACAGGTAAGCGAACGGGATCTTGATTCGAGTCAGAAGACATTTATAATTAGAGAAATAAGGTGTGAACTTGTTGAAAACGACTCTGCAATAACTCAAGAAGAAAGTACCGAGTTGCAATAGAAATTTTCCAATTAGGGCTGGAGCAAACCACAATTACAATTAATTCAAAAGCTACCCTACTCTACTGCCTAAAGACCTATTTATAGAAACTCAACCAACGATTACTCCCTAAATAAACTCAAACATAACTCCACTCTGCGTTAAATGCAAGCACTTAGTGGGGGACATCCTTTAATTAGCTCCAGTTCCCCTGCCATTCGCCCTCTGAATTGGTCCTCTTTGTTCTGCGGTCAACACAACCGAATACTTTGGATTGGCCTTCCTGTTTCTTTGGAGTCTAACGTCTGCCGCCGTTGGGACTTCAACCTTGCCCTTAAGGTCGAACTCCATCAGCCTAGTAGATTCCCAAGTAGCTTCTTCCTCAGGCAAGTACTTCCATTGGATTAATACTTCCGCTCCCCATCTGCTCCCCTGCTTCACCCAACTGGAGTATTTGACAGCAACGGGTTCCAGCACCAAAGATCCTTCCTCTGAAACTGGTAGGGCCATGCTTTGTGTAATTTCCCCTTCTCCTATATGCTTCTTGAGGCACAATATATGGAACACAGGATGAACTTTCGAGTTTTCTGGCAACTTCAACTTGTAGGCGCCACTGCACCTATCTTTTCTAAGACTCGATAAGGTCCAAAGTACTTGCTAGCAAGCTTCTGATTAGCTCTTTTAAACACTGATTGTTGAGACACAATATATGGAACACTGATTGTAGCTCCATTCAATTTCTGGCCCTTTCTAAATTCTGCTTTAGTTGCTTGAGCAGCTCGTCCCGATTGCATAACTCTCTTTCTACCTCTTGCACTGCTACGCTTCTCGGTAAATATCTGGTTATGATTGGTGGTGGTCTCCCATACAAAGTTTGGAATGGGATGAGCCCGATATGACGATGGAATGTGGTATTATAACAAAATTCCGCCCAAGGAAGATCACGACTCCACTGCTTTGTTGCTTCACTGGACAAGCAGCGAAGGTATTGCTAAAGGCTCCTGTTCACCACTTCGGTTTGTCTATCAGTTTTCGGGTGATATGTAGAAGACATCTTGAGCTGTGTTCCTTGCAGCTTAAAGAATTCTTGCCAGAAATTACTAGTAAATAAAGCATCAAGGTCACTAAGAATGGTGCGAGGAATACAATGGAGGCGAGCCCCATTGTCAACTTATACTTCTGCTAGTTTCTTAGCTGTAAAGGGATGGCTCACTCCAATGAAATCGCATACTTGGACAGCCTATCCACTACCACAAGGATGGCATTCTTCCCACGACACATAGCGAAAAGCTTATTATAATATTCAATGAGGTTGGAAGAGCCTTTCTCAAGTCCAAAGTATTGTTTACACCTCATAAATTCGAATAACATTTCAAATTCAAGAATGTATATGTTTGAGATGCTCATAATTTTGCTTCACCGTAGACACGTAGAGGAATGAAAACCTAATATGAGGTTCAATGCTACTGATCATAAGTCCAATTATTGTATTATCGTCTTGATCCCATTAATCACTGAGAGCAGAATCAACTTTTGCAGAATCACCTTTTGAGGACTTGGTCCACGGCTTGTCCAAAATCAAGTGGTAAAATAAACCCTTACCCTGCAAAAAGACCTCGACACACTTAGTTCAGTAAGTGTAATTTCTTTCATTCAACTTTTTAGGTGTCATAGGTCCCGTCAGATTAAACATTTCTATCTTGGTTGACGTGATACTATCTACAAACCAATCCAACAATAAAACCAACAGGAATTAAACCAACATCAACAAGCCCAAAATTAAATGAGCACATGGACCAACATCAACAATAAAGCCAATTAAACCCATCTCAATAGAAATGTTATATTAGTAAAACCAATAGGAATTAAGGAAGCCCAAGTGACCAGCTTAAAATAATGGCCCAATAGTGGTTGAAATAAAAAAAATTGGCCCAAATCAAACCTCAACCCAGATTTGTTTTCTCTCCCTCCTTGTCGCAACAGCCACGACGAATTTTCTCAGCTTCCGACTTCACTGACTGCTAATGGGGAAATCACCACAGAACCACATCCCACACAAGAAATACCAGATAATAGACGAAGACACGACACACTCCAAACCCGGCAGCAAATGTGAAACAGGTGATGCAGATGTAGACATAGCGACGAAGATGCATGCTTCAAATTTGGTCAAACGGTAGATGTAGAGAAGACAGAGATGCAGACTCAAACCCTAGGAACCTTGCTCTAATACCATGTTGAGACAGATTGATATAAACACGAGAGGGAATAAGATAGATACCTTCGTCTCCTTCACTTTCATTATATAGTGAAATCAAAAGTACATGTATGGAAATAGATACAAATATGGTAATAAAATAAACCCAATTATACTCTCCTCTAATCCATGTTATTCTAATATATTTATTTCATTAAAAAACACAATCAAACACATCATGAAATTATTGGGTAACGTGCTCATAGAAAAGTTGAGTAGAAATGAAAACTACTAAGATTATGATATCAAATTCGAAACGGTCTTTCTTGATCAACACTACTTCAGTAAAATTCTAAGAAATTTATCGCTATTCAAATATGAAATAAGATGCATGTCAAATGAGTGTATGGATATGCATAAAGACAAAGGATTCTTAAACTTCGTAATTTCAAATTTCTTGGGTCATCGGAGCAACGATAACTTACTGTGTAATTCTTTACGAGGATAGTAGTCTCAAGTCCCAGTTGATATTCTCTTTTGTAATCATAACTGCAGCAAACTAGACAATTCATTAAAACATTTATGTTAAGTTACAAGCCCACGAAAATATGAAGACCAATTCACCTTATGTAGCAGAGCTTCTCTTTGATATCCCTAACAGTCTCAAAGTCAGCAGTTCTATTCATCGCGTACCTTCAGAGACAAAGTGGTATCCATTAATTTCGAAGAATCATTTGACAACCAACAAGGATACTGCAGTTTACTGATTTTTGAATTCTAAGAATACTCACCCCCTTCTAAGAAGCAAATCAACAAGATATGATGTTATGTGGCGTCCAGCTACATTCATTCTTTTAGTAAGATGAGGAAATGAGTATCCATCGACTACTGGAACCTGGAGAAACCACAGAGTTACAATCACTAATCCTACTCCAAAATTAATCAACTTTTCTGGGTTAGAGACTTAACTAACCACTTAAATCAAATGATGAAAATTTGCTAACACCAATGATACCAAACCAACATTATAGATCTGCACTACCCTTTATCGCTTGTGGATTAGTTTAGGTGTCATCATATCAATGTGAAAGATATTGCATCACACTTATTATTTTTCCAGTACACTGATTAGTGAGAGACTAAAATTATATTTTGAGACTGATTTATATGCTTTTTTTATATTAACTTTGAATTATATATCAATGCTAGATTACATAGAAACATTCCCTTAATGGATACATGAAGAAACTGAACACTAGTTTTCATTTCACAAAACCAATGAATGCTTTACACACACACACAACAATGACATTATAATCACACTTTGCAAAATTGCCTCATATTCGTATTTCGCATTCAGTTGTCAAGTTTGAGTGTCTTTATTATTTTCCAGAACATTTAAGCAAATAAACAAGATATATATGTATTCCAGGAATGTGATAAAAGTAACAAAGTAGCAACATACCCTAAAACACAGAATAGATATGTTATATTAAAAATTTTACCACGTGAGTGACCCCATCACCAGAATCAATGACTAGTCCCGTCAGTAAACCTGAGTAATTTTTAGATAACAACGAATAAAAAATTAGCCATATATTAAACATGACTTCCAAGAGGCTTGTTAACACATGTCAAAAAGCAAAGTATATTTATGATCCTGATTCAGCAATTAATAAATTTGTTGTAATTTCAAGCAAACAAATAAACAGTATCACATGCTCCTACGAACTACTTAGATGTAAGCACCTTGAGCATACAATGTTAGAACAGCTTGAATTTGGATGAATACACCAGCAAAGTTGTATTTCTCAAACATAGTCTCAACCTGTATCATAGAAATATTAAACGTGTAAATCACATAGTCTTCAAGAACAAAAAATCTGAATCAAGAAAAATTTTAAAAACCTGACTTTAGAAGGAGAAGACTAACCATCTTTTCACGGTTTTTAGATGGATTTAGAGGTGGATCGGTTAACAAAATATTACATTCTTTTGGATCAACCTTCAAAAGGGGGGGGTATAAGATGATGAGAATACAACTACATCAGATAACACATGCTGAAGATTACTTAAAAGATAAAGCTCAAAACATTTACTGACACGTTAAGCTATCAAAAGATTACCTTTAGTTCATTATAAAAAGCATGGTCCCAAACATGTTCCATATCATCCCAATTTTGCACAATACCATTGTTGACAGGATAAGATATATCCAATTGATGCCGGTACTTTAAACAAGTATCTCCAACAACAATGTCCTGAAGAAAAAACATAACATAACCCAAGCAACAATCAACATCAGTATACTTGCCCCAGTGTTCTCTTCACCTTATCCATATGAACTCGAATGCCTAAGCTCCTCCTCCCCTTCTTTAGACAACATGGATTTGTTTGCTTCTATGTCTAGGGATAAGGGAAAACTATTGTTGAAAAAGATATTGCAATTATGGGTCTTGCTGGGTACTAATTGGAAGAAAATATAGGGAAAAGATGTCAATTCTGTAGTTGTGATAATAAAAAGGATTTTGAGAATCTATCATCCCAGCATTGACTCATGTCATCGCTCTTTGTAGAGGATTTTATTGTTGACTCCGCCTCTCTCCATGCCGATCATAATGATTTTAAACTAATTGCACAACTGAAGCCCAAACATCGAATGGTGACTACAAGTAAATCAAGAGGATGCTAGTTTGGCTCATGAGGCATTTTGTCTTATCCTTTTGCTCATTGTCTTTTGAGGCCTCAGGCCATTTTGCTCGTCTTTAGTCTTTTGTGTTGGTTCCTGGTTGATTTTAATTAGGTTAATTTGGTTCCAAATCAATCTCAATTAAGTGTGGTGTCTCTTTTATTGTTGTTTATTATTTTGAAAGTCTTGGCCTCGTCTCCTCCTTTGTCCTTAGGTTCTGATTTTAAGAAAATTCTCACCCATGTGGTGGTTTGATTATACTTATAAAATTCTCAATACTTGATGAACTATCTAATGATTTTAAATTGTTCCAAAACGAAGAAGAACATAATGGGTTTTCCAATATAAGAGTAGTGGCAAGTTGAATTTAACTTCACCATTATACACTCACATGTATCATATGTGCGATCTAAACACTGAAGTGATTTTTCATAAATAAAGAAACAAACGTATAAACAAAGACAAATGCACGAGGAGGAAAAAACCCGACCTTGAGATCCTGTTCCATAAGAGATTCTTCGTATCGCAGCATTGGCCTTCCAACTACGCACGGGAATACCGATGTGGGGAAATTCTCACCCGCGAAACCACACTTAACATACTGAATCCATATCAAACAAAATTTCAAAGTATTTAACAATTCATAAACACACATTAGATATCAATTTGAAAATATAGAAAATTCCGATGAACTCCGACTAGTAGTATATTATTTTGGTCTTGCTTTTACTGGGTGGATCGATCAAAGGAGTGAAATGTAGAAGATGAGAATAATTACCCCAGTGCCATTGTCACAGACGACGACGTTTCGGTTATCCATTGAAGCGCTCCGGTGGGAATTTTTCGTGTGAAGACGGATACTTTTTTGTGTGTTAAGCAAAGAGGACTCTTTTTTAGTTGAGAATGAGGACTGGTGACCTGCAAGCAATACGGTGTCGTATGAGTTCCTAAACCATCTCCACATGCGTTAATCTTTTTCGAAAGATGCTACAAGTACCAAATGATTTATCGAATTGTTGGCTGCTCCCTATTGGAGGGGCGGCTGTCTCGATAAACCATTAGGTAAACTATTTGGTACAAATAGATTAATCCATCTTTTTTTCCACCATTTCTCTTCATGTAAAATTCTCAAAATTTGTTTAGTTTCAATATATTTGAGAATATATTTTTAAAAACAAAATTAAATTTATAACATAAAATTTAAAACATATTGTTTCTTCAAGTGCTTTTGAAAACTCAAAACACAGAAAAAAAAAATCTAATTTCTCATCAGAAAATAAAAAATCACAAAAAAAACAAAAAAAAAAACTCAAATAATCAATCTCTCTCTCATCAAAGTAATTTGGAAGAAGTCCAACACTCCGATTTCTCTCTTGCTTTCTGCCTTTTTTTTTAAATCTCTCTCTTAAATCTAAAGCCTTGAGAATCAACATAATTATCTAATTTCTCTAATGGATCTTCTTCTCCAATTGATTATTTTGAACTTTCAAGTTTGCTTGAGCTTTTGAATTTAAAAGATCGTTTTTCCTTAATTTTATAATGGAACAACTATTTTTATCTACAATTTTTATACGATGATTGTATTTGCACTACAATTTTTATTTTATTACACGACATATTAATTGCAGTTAAACTCCTTAATTTTTACTCGTTATAGTAATTTTTTCTTAATTTTTTCATCGTATATTTACTTTCAACCTTCTATTAATTAGTATATCTCATCGTTGGTAATAATTTATGTCAAAATATTTTGTTTCCATGCTTTGAAATAAGGGAAAAATATTTTTCACTCATTTTTATTTAATTTTTTAAGTATGATGAAAAATAAGTTGTATACGTTATTTCAATGGACCTCTTGGATAGAAGCTGTTATCAATACAAGATATGTTAATTAATGAAAATTTTGATTATAAGAAAGCAATAAAAAATCGTTAGGGACATAAATATCATAATGAGCAAATATTGAGAAATAAAAACTATATATATATATATATATATATATATATATATATATATATATATATATGTTTTCAAAACTTTCATTAGTTAATACATATTTTGTATTTGATATATCTTTTTATGTCCGAAAGTCCCTTGAAGCAGCGTAAAAAAGCTTATTTTTCTATCATATTTTTAAAATTAAATTAAGAAAGTACGAAAAAATAATTTCCCCTATATAAATCATCATTGACGACAAAAAGTAATAATTAATAAAATGTTGAAGATAAAAATTCAAGGAAAAGGTTAAGAAAATATAAATTACTACAATGAATAAAGATTGTTGACCATAATGCAATTAAAATGTGGTGTAACAAATAAAAATTTTGGTGTGTATATATATATATGTACCTTGAGGCCATTAGACTTTGTTTTTAAATCGTTACACACATAAGGGTGACATGATAACCTTGAAGGAACTTTTAATAGCCTACTTTAAATCTTCTTAATTGATCTCTTTTAGGTGCCTTTTGGGAAATATGAAAAAGTGTGACTAACCCTAAAATTTTGAGAAATGTGTCCACAATGGGCATATTTATAATATTCAATTAGGGTTTCATAATTGCACAATTTTTCTTAAAATTTATTGTAGTAGGTCAATTAAATCACACACATTTATTAAAGCTAAAAGAGGGACCCAATCAAACTTACAAGACCCAAGCTTCAATAGATGTTTCTAATTGGGTCAATTTTTTACCAATTAAGATATATCTATTACTTTTGACTCATTCTACCAAAAAGTTGATATTGCACTCTAGAGTAGAGTGATAATTATGAAAGCAATTTATGATCCCATAACAATATCCTTTGATTATGATTCCACAAGTCAATCCCGTTTGAACGTCAATATGTTGAAATCAACAATATGGGACCATTTGCCCTTTCAACATATATCGCCGTCCAAGTCCCATTTCCATAAGGATGATCCATTGTGAATTAATTACAACATAAAGTCCAACGATCCCATCATCAAACTACTGAACTCAGCTTCAAATGGCTACATAAATACTTCAAAGTGACGATCATCTCATCGTAATGATTATCGGATTCCATTATTGCAAGTATATTATCTCTACCTATTTCGCCCCGCTTCCCAAAGTTTCGAGACCAATCTTCTAATTAAAATTTCACTCATTCATACTTTAAAGAACTTGAACTAGTAATCAAATGTACATTACTCGCTCAGGATTTAGGTAACTTGTTTGATAATAGAGTAGAATCTTATTTCGAACGGCCACAAATAAGTCATCTATGTAGTCCCGTAAAATGTGTATCAAACACATTATTATTCGTATTTCCAAATTTAGACAAATCTCAATAAAAACAATTCAATCTTATCATCATAAAGTTATCCAACTTTATGTACTGATTCTGAACGATATATTTTGATCATGTCAAAAATTGTGTCTCACTATATTCAAGTCATCGAGTATACAATTTGTGACATCCTATATAATCATTGAACCAAAGATAATTGTTTCAAATTATAAAAGGCGAATGATAGAGTATTAATTCATAATGTCGTTTTACAAAATACTACTGTAAGGGCATCAAACTAACAATCTCCCACTTTTCATTTCGAATATATGTGACATATCAAGAATACACATCCTCTCAAGATGTCATAAAAAACCTTAGCTGGTAAGCTCTTGGTAAACGAATCTGCAAGATTATCTGTTGATGCAATTTTTCTAATCATTACATCTCCTCGATGAACAATTTCTCTAATAAGGTGATATTTTTTCTCAATGTGTTTGCAAAACTGATGACTCGTTGGTTCTTTAGCATTGGTACCAAAGGTACCACGTCAAGGTCCAAAAGAAACTTCTTGAATCACATAGCTTCTTTAGTAGCTTTATAAGCGATTACATATTCTACCTTCATGATGGAATAAACAATAAAATATTGCTTGATATTTCTTCATACCATGATTTCACCTCCTCGTGTAAATACTATACCCGACATAGACTTTTTAGAGTCACGTTCAGATTGAAAATCAAAATCAGTATATCCAATAGGTTTCAGACCATGTCCTGAATAGATAAACATATAATCTATCGTTCTCCTAAGACAATTGAGTATATGCTTCACCGTTATTCAATGTCCTTGTCCCAAATTAAATTGATAATGACTAATAATATCTACAGCATAACAAATATCGGGTCAAGAGTAAAGCATAGCATACATGTAGCTCCTCATAGCCGAAGCATAAAGAACTTTCTCCGTGTAATCTATCTCCATTGGAGTTTTTGTGAAAATGCAGAAGAGCGTGACCTTAGAACCAAGTAATTGGGTTTGGGTATATTTCAGAAATGAGGACTTTCTAGATCAAAGAAAATCAAAGTTGCAATGACGGGGAGATGAACCATTTCAATTTGTTGAGAAGATCAATGACAACACCTACAAATTGGATCTCCCAGGTAAGTATAATGTTTCAACAACTTTTACTGTATCTGATCTCTCTCTCTCTTTGATACAGGTTCAGATTCGAGGACGAATCCTTTTGAAGATGGAGGGGAAGATGTGATCCAAGAACTAAGCCCAACGAAGACGAGCCTAGGACGAGATTCATTGATTATCGAAGGTAAACCGATGATGCGATCAAGGGTAAAATGGGCAAATCAAGCGATGGGATTATTAGGTCAATCAACAATTGATGAGACGTTGATCATGTCACGAAATGAGGCAAGTTCCATGTTGGGGTCGAAGGTTGAAAACAATTGGATCAACTCAATGCACGTGGACGAAGTTGGAGCCCAAGGGTTGAATTGTGCGATTGCACAGTGTTAACCACCATGCGATCGCATGGTGGTATATCGAGGCCAAAAGAGCGCAACCTGAATGACTTGTGCGATCACAATAAAATGTACCATGTGGTCGTATGGTATAAAGTGATGCCAAAAATTTTCCTTTTCGTGAATTTCCTTATTTTTTGTTAGAATTCTATTTTTGGTCAAATTTTGGTAATCTTCAATTAATATTTTACATTTTTACTATGTTTCTAGGGTTAGTATAAATATGTTTTTCATTCATTCATTATAACAACTTTAACATTATTTCGAGAGAAATTAAAGAGAGGCAAATTCTTGCTTTCCAAGCCTTTGTTCTTCTTTGAACAAACTTGAACTTATCAAGGTGAAAATCTTGTGGCATTCAACACCGGGTGCAAATTATGAAACGTGTAATCAAGAGGTACCCACATCGTTGTCTTGTTTGGGTTGCTTGGTTCATTGTTCTTGATTTAAATCCACAAATCGGGATTAATTTTGTAGGTTTCGTAGCCATCGCTACTACGCAAGTTCACATCATCCTTATCATTAGATGACTCTGAATCTGAAGACTCATTATAGTTATCCCTAATAGTGTTCGAGGCCAAAGACTTATCTTTTGTAGGTTTAGCTAAAGTTAGTTCATAAGTTCGGAAAGATCCAACCGACTCTTCACTTTAATTGCATCTATGTCCTTGCTCTCCTCTATAGTTGTAATTTTAGGCCTGAATCTCTCGTGTAAGGATCTAAGGATTTTTCTAACTATCTTAGGCTCAGAAATTCTCTCACCTACCTAGGTAAAGCTAGAATTAACTGTGTCATTTAAGCTCGCATAGAGGTCATCGAATTTTTCATCATCCTTCATCATAATCTGTTCAAATCTAGTGGTCAACATCTGTAACTTGGAGTTCTTAACGGATTAAGTTCTCTGATGTGTGATCTATAAAATATTACAAACCTCTTTCGCAAACTCACACATAGATACTTGCCTAAATTCGTCAGGGAACACTACCATAAATAAAGCATGTAGGGCTTTATTATTCCAATTGCACTCATCGAAATTAGATATTGACCAATTCGCAATAGGAATGGGGGTGATGACATCATTAACGATGCTGGAAGGGACAATCCAAACATTTACTATGCTCAACCAAATATGCTCATCCATTGACTTAAGGAAAGCTCTCATTCTAACCTTCCAATAGGTGTAATTACTTCCATCAAAATGAGGAGAAACAGGTAATGAGTGACTCATCTAGGCTAAGAGGGTCAAGGATCAAACTTAGACTCTGATACCACTTGAAAAACTCTGATAACACTTGAAAGTTACTAATTTGACCTGAAGGTTCTATTTAGCCATTTATTTTGATCCAACGTGCGAAATTACACAATTAAAGGTTGCAAGTCACTTTTTAATATTCTAGATGTTTAGTCAATCAAACCAATATATTCTAGGTTTAATTGCCACAATCAATAATATGAAAGAAATAAATAACACAAAATATGTTAACAGAGAAAATCCAACTAGGTAAAACCTCGGGGACCAAGCCAGTAAACTTCACTATAGACAATATGAATTTGCAGTATGGTACAGCCTAGAAAACTTAATAGATTCGTTGATCTAATTCCTGCAATCTCCAAGATTCGCTGGAACGTGCTTCACTTACACTTGTTCTTGATCTTATGGAATTGTCTTATCTCCTGTAGATCACCTAGAACACCTTGTTCTTGTTCTCCTCCTGTAATCTTGGTCCAACAGTAACCTATGAGAGCTATTGACAAAGTACCTTCATGTATGTGTATAGGAAATGGGTATTTTGCATTACGTGGACTTGATTTTTTTCCCAAAGTTGTGGTTGTCTAAACTCAAGAATCAAAGGATTAATCTATGGCTTGATTATGTTCTTAAATCTTTGAATGATGTTATGAAGGAGAAATATAATGAACAACCACCCACAAATTCATGTCAAGTGTTAGGAATATATAGTAGGAGACATTTAGGTAGCATGGCCAGTTAAAACTCTTGACAAACGTGAACTAGAGTTTTGTATGTAACACCATCACTCGAGCATCAAGCTAGCGATATGCGAGCGATCTACGTGTCACTCGGGTGATAGCTCAGCGACTGGCTGGCAACAAGGTTGCTTTTTTCCACTCAAGCATAAGATGGATGATGATAGGGTAGCGTAAGTCCGACGTCTCTTTCCTCCTTGTTCCAAACGCAAACCCTAAGTTATCTATTTCATCTATGCGACATTTCAATTGACTCCTTTTTTATATTAGTCCTTTTGTCTAATCAATTGCCAATAAAATAAAATCCTAACAACAATAATAACAAAATTTGTGCTTGGAAGAAGAATAATAATAAGAAACAGAAGAATAAATAATTACGTATTGATTATTTCTTAATATCCTTAGAACAAGCACTAATATTTCATCTAAACAAAATTATTTTATCACTTAATTTATTAAATTTAAGTATAATGTGGATTTCACATCTGAACCCCAAATTTCAGCCATTAAATTTATGTTCTTAATTTTATTTAATTTATTGATGTGAAAAATCGGAAAATAAAATATATTGCATATGAAAATATTATAATTTTGAACATTCAATTTTTCAAATATTTGTTTGTTATTTATTGTACAATCATCATGTCAATTAATGATAATTTACCACAACACTTTTTCCAACCTAATGGAGTATCATGTCGCCATAATGTTCGACCGGTAAATCCTACAATTCTAAGTTCTTTTAAATAACTTTATCTATGCTATAAGTAAATGTAAAGTATGGGAAAAAGATCACTTACTATTCGATTATTACAGTCATTTTAGAGCTTTTGTTTGATAATTAAGACATGAACTTGGTGATATGGTTCGTTTAAGTGATTATGATGGAATAATCTTTATATTTTAAATTGGAGAGGGTAAATGATGACATATTCCTTGGTAATGGATGTAAAAAAATTTTATTATGTAGTCTAGAAGATGGTTATTTTGTCTTGTTCAAATATGTTGGAAATTCTGTATTCATTGTATCAATATCTGATCACTCAACTATAGAGGTAACAAACAAGTCTGACGATTGTGAAATCGAGGTTTCTCATATTGCAATCCTATGTTTGAAATAACAATAATAGCATCTTTTCCAACTTTACAATTCATTCTACGTAATATCATTTTTAAAATAAACACATTAAAAAATACATCTATACTTATTTTGTTAATCTTTTCAAAGTATAATAAATTTTAATGTTTTATTTTATTTTGTAGTATGTGCCTAGGAACTTTGCTGGACCACACCCGCCAAAATTTGTGCAAAATATTCAATTACACTAATAATTGGTAAGTTCGTGCAAATGTAAGAAGAATTGTCATACCCCTTGCTTCATAGTAGGTTGGTCGGAATATGCGAGAGAAAAGCATATCGAAATAGGTGAAAGCTTAATTCCTATATGAATTGCAGCATTATATTTGTAGCTTTCATGTGTACAAAACAATTTGATTATCACTTTTTGAAGTATTATTTATAAGGATTGGAGCTTCAATTTAAGGCAGCCATGTAAGGAATTTTCAATTTTCCTACAAGCTATGCTTGTGATTGTTAGAGTTTTATTGATTTCACCAGTACATTCAAGTTCAATGACTTCGTTAATGAATTTCTTATGTCGTTTTGTCTCAATGTTTAGATAATTTTGATAATATATTGTGTTGAATTTGTGTAAACTGGTTGGACTTCCATTTACAACAGGTTTTACTTGCTGGATTTACATATCGAAAGCTTTTGTATGTTGGAATGGCAGGAACAACAACAATATAATTTACTCATTTCATGCTAATCTATGTCACTTTTCTCATTTTTGCAAGTCCAAAAGTCTCAATTGCTTAGTTAACTGAATTTACTTGTGCTACTGAATTATCAACAGAAGCAAACATTTATCTATCGGATGATAACCTCAAGATTATTTTCTCCTTTATTGTACAAAGTAAAAACTCAAATTTGTACAAAGTAAAAACTCAAATGAAATTTCTACTAATTATTTTCACATTTACTACTTCAGCATTTAGGAACTATTGTAGTTTTCGACGTAACTAACATGTCTTGTACAATGCCTTCAAAGCCATGATATAATGGAGTTAGCAAGATCAAGAAGAGAATGTTATTTTAGATTTGTAAAAAGAAAAATGATCTTGAGACAGAGACGAAATTCTTGCCTAACTCAATGATAGAATTTGGTATACCATCGATGCAACCAAAGAATATTATTCAGGCCCCATTTGATAGTCATTTTCTTCAAAATGCATTTTTCTCTCTCTTCTTTTGAATTACACATTTTTTATTAAAATAATATAACACGTAAATCAAAAAAATTTCCTTAATTTTCAACCACACATTTCACGACAATTTACTATTCTAAAATACATTTTTACATAAAAATGTCTATCAAACACCCCCTCAATCTCTTTCTGATTTAGGTCAATTATAAATGGAAGTAGACATTTATCAGCTAGATGATGACCTCAAGGTTATTTTCTCATTCGTTATACAAAGTTAAGACTCAATAAAAAAAATCTATCAATTATTTTCAGATTTATTGCTTCAGCATTTAGTGACTATTAATTTTCAATGTAACTGACATATCTTATCACATGCCTTCACAGTCAAGCTATAATGGAGTTAGCAAGATCAACAAGAGAAAGTCCTTTGAGATTTGTAAAAGAAAAATGATCCAGAGACTGAGACGATATGTCGATCTATTCCTGATTCAGCTCTATTGTCAATGAAAGCAGACATTTTTCTACCAAATGATGACCTCAGCATCATTTTCTCATTTATTATACAATGTTAAAACTCAATATAATCTCTGCCAATTATTTTCACATTTACTACTTCAGCATTTAGGAACTATTGTAGTTTTCGACATAAGTGACGTGTCTTATCATATACCTTTACAGCTAAAATATAATGGAGTTAGCAAGATTGCTGAAAGTTCTTTTAGATTTGTAAAAAGAAAAATGATCCTGGGAACAGAGACGAAACGCCTGCCTAACCTAATGATAGGATTTGATGTACCCTCAATGTAGCTTGAGAATATTAATCGTTTGTTGTAATTATAGATGAATAAAATTATCAATTAAACATTTAAAGAACCATAACTTCACATTTGTTTCTGTTAGCATTATTTTTCTTCAAATAAGTGTATTTATGTTAGTTATCTTACGGAATGTCTCTATAATCATTTGATGATGATAGATGAAGATATTTGTATTTTTGCATTTGGTTTATTGCTAGTGAGTTGTAGACACTATTCTTTAAGCTTGAATAGTTCGTATATGGAATCCTTGCATAAGTTGTGTGTGTACATATATAGTATTGTAACCTAACTTTTTTTTTTTTTTGGGGTTGTAACATTCGTATCTTATTTATCTATTTCCATCTAATTGTTCTTCTATGAAGCTCACACCATCGCGAATTTTGTTTGGCCTATCTCTTTTCTATTTTTGTTGGTGGCTTTGACCTTGTTTTTTGTAAGGACGACATGAACAACAGATGTCACACTCACTCGCACACACGAAAGCAAACTCCGGCACGTGATCACGAGTTTCTGGCAGGCAACACTCCGAAAGTTTGAGTATAGGAGAAACTCAATGTCATGAGTCAAATCGTTCGGATTCTAGCGATAGATTCGTGAAACGATTGTATTATGATCACCGATATCAAACAACTTAATCGAAGCTATGTAACGTAAATTTGTGGTTGAATGAATATGTTATTTGCAAGAAAGAAGAACACGAGTAGTTTGTCGTATCAAGAGTTGCATTAGTTTTTTACATTACTCGGGGGTATTTATATTATTACAAATGAAATAGTGACCCACCCTTGGATGGAAGTACACGTGGCATCATCTTCTTAATTCAAGCATCTAACATAAGCATCAATTTTGACCTGCTAGCTCGCGGTACATTCAATGCTTACACAAAGCCGCCACTTTTGTTGACAAGACTTGACATTCATACTCATTATTAGCGTCCCATCAATCATTCCTAAAAGATTTTGCACACAGATTTAGGATCTTTACGTAGATCAGCACCAGGTGGAAAGCATCAGACTCTTCTGAGGCTACGTGCCTCAGAACCCTGAACTTCAACATGGCGGGAAAGATGGGCCTCAGATTGCTCTTCCTAGCCTCGTCGCTTACGAGTGGGGCTTTATTGAGGTGGTTCCAATATTGTGAGTGGGTCGGCCACTTCACCATGTAGATAAGAGAGTCTTGGTCTTGGCGCCACGTGGATAAAAGGGTCCTAGTCTTAGTTCCACATATGGCGAGGTGTAACAATAGTCCCCCAAGTCTATGCATGGTTTATTTATATCATACGCAGACTTTGAAAGTAAATTGGTCACTGACGAGTGGACTTTGTCTTGGATCGAGGTAGGTGATTAATGAACCACTGAGTGTGGTTTAGCCGTATTATTGTTGAAATTAGTTTTTGGAGCCGGGAAAGGATGAGAGATGAACTCCTGAAGCTCCCTTGTTTTATGATATAGCAGAAATTTATTTCGAGCCAAGGTACATAGAGCTGAAAATGTCATGGTTCATTTAGTTCTAAAGCTGAAGTGGTGAGAGATATGAACTATCGAGGCTGGTTTTATTTGCAATGATTACCCTCGAAAGTGGTGCCAACAATTTGACATTTTTGCCTATTACCAAGAAAAAGCAGTGGAGATGTTTTGATTTCCAATTCATGTACGAATGCCACAATAACTGTGCAATAATGCCCATGATTTTGAAATATGAAATGGATACGCTAAGCTGATGTGTGAGAATCATGCATTAATTTGACGCATCTGCAATAGAAACTGTTTGAATTCAATGCTTCTAATTTAACTTAGGTAGACGTCACAATTTTGGTTGAACTTTGATCCAATGAATAGGATTCATTTTCATTTGGTATAAAGGCTAAGAGAAGCCATTATTAAGGTTTTTACGTTTGCAAAAAATCCTTCAAACTCTCCAAGCATTGTAAGCTTTTTCGACGTCTCCTCTTTTTCGACGACTGTCCAAGATCTTCTTTTCATTTAGGTATTGTTTCTGTTGGATTATTATCTTCGCAATCATCCTCGATATCTCTTTATCTTCAATAGATCCCGAATTTGTTAGCAACAATGTCACAATTGCTAGGTTTGGAGAGTAGGCTTTGAATGGAGGGTCGAAAGGGAGGTGCTGGGCTATGAGTGAGGGCCATAGACTACGAGGTAGATTGGGGGCTACCAAAATCCCTTCTATTGTGACCTCCAGAAAACTCGAAGAACTTAGGAGAAATCTTACATACCCCATTACATAAAGCTCTTAGCTGCCAAAACCCATGGGCGAGCTTGTTTTCTGAGGCCAGGATGTGTGGCTGTGAGTGAGTTCCTGTTTAAGGTAGGAATGCGCCTGTCCTTGGACCCCTTTTTTAGAACGGTGCTGAGGAGCTCTATGTTGGCTCTAACCCAGGTTTTGCCAAAACGGGTGGAGCTAGTTGGTTGGAGCCTTCTCCCTTTAGAATGAGGTGTCTTTGGGTGAGGACATGCCCCTGCATAAGTCAAAATGATGGTATTACATAAACGCTTGGGGGCTCACATCCCCATTTGTAGTCGATTTGCCCTCCTCCATAAAGGGTTAAAAGGAGTCTTAGTTCTGGGTACAAAGTAGGTGGCAAATGGTTAAATGAGACACGAGCCTGGCATACATAGTATCGACCCAGTACTCCGAAGCACATGAATGCCTCCATTTGCATCTTCATCATCATTTTCTTTAATCTTATCTAAGTCATTCTTTTTTAGAAATACCAGATCTCGCTTCTAACTCTACGAGGTGGAGTGGGACGTGATTGAGGACATTTATAAGCATTTTCTTAAACTTCGGCATTTTAATCACTTAATCAACTTGAGCAAATATTTTCTTAACTTTGGCTTGATGGCCTTGAAGGGTAAGCAATAAGTCCTCATTTAAGTTCCAATCTCGTATTGTTATTGGTTTCTAACCTTCAGCACTACTTGTAGATAAGTTCAGTAAGAAAGAACACCTTCACTCCTGACATGGCCTCAATTCTCAAAGCCAACTCAACCATAGGCATTAAGACCTTGAAGCCTTTATCCAAGAGCACCAAGCATGTTTGAGGCAAGGTGAAGTGTCTCAGCAAGGACCGCGCATAGAAAAGTGATGAGGAGGTGGCCCCTAAAGCTAATATGCCATGGGAAATGGGTGACAAAGGAAACGGAAAAATTGCTAAGGAGCCTCATAAGAAGAGGAAACTGGTTCATAGCAGCGACAGGCTTCAGTGAAATTTGGGACTATGTGTCCCACTTTGCTAAAGTTGCTTCTCCATCTCCGAAGCTAATGGACTCTGTTGTGAAGGTAGTAAAAGTGGAGATGGTAAGACAGGTCAATGAAGAAGTCGCAAGTGAGGAGGCAGAGGCATCAGAGCCTACTGAGAAGGTACAAAAAGAGAGGACATCGAGAAAGTCTTGGATATTTTTGGCGGGGCAAGACGACAATGATGGAGATGCTGCCACCAGAAGTTCGCACTGTAACTGCCAACTTTTATAGGTTCTGGACAGGGTGGTGGCAGTTACACATGTCTACCTGTGAGTCGATAGAACTCACTGCGAAGCTCGTGAGCCCTAGCCTTTAGCCTAGCCCTCGAATGTTAGGTTGCTTTGACTGACATTTAAATAAGGAATAAGGCCTCGGTAGATAAGTTGGCTATTATCGAGGAAAAAATAAAGAAGTTTAAGGCTAAATCTAAGGTAATAAAGGCCCAGAAAATGGAGGACACTGCCAAGTTGGATTTTGCCTTAGCAAAGATTGAAGCTCTGAAGAGGAAAGTTTACGAGTCCCAGTACGAGGTTGTCTCTCTAATAAAGAAAGTCAAAACCTCAAACAATCATCAGAAGCTGATAGCAAAGCCCTGGAACAGGCCAACTTGTAGCTCTTGGGGGGTCAGAGATGCCAACCAATTTTTGGATACTCAAGTGAAGCACTATGTACAAGAGGCCCAGAGGTAGGAAACTGAGCTCACTCTGGCGAGAGAAGAGGTGGTAAGAAATTATGCCGCCAACTTCCATTTCATGGAAGAGTATCAAAGCTTCGCTCCTTACTGGAGGAAGTTCAATTATGCTAAAGTCGTGGAACGGATGGAGGAGCTTTTTTCAGAACTGAACACAGCCGAGTTGAGGGCAAAATATATAGACGAAGTGTCGCAGACTCCAGCCAAGGAAGCAGCTGAAGGGGACGCGGACCAAGAGAAAACTCTTGTGGAAGAAACTTTGACTTAAGTTGTAGTCGAAGCATCTACTATGAAGGCCACAAAGCCCCAGCCACCTCATTCGTAGTGTAGTTCCTTGATGTTCACATTTTGTAATTGCCACGACCCTTAACTTGTACCCATATTTTTTGATATCAATGAAGTGAATTTTTTTTCAAGTAGTTTGTGTTCAGTCTTTTATTTACAATACATAGCCTTTTCAATTAATCATAATAACTTTGCAAGTAGTAGGACTCCTAAATGGAAGTAACTTATGCACATACTAACTTTACGCAATATAATTGTCTCGGACAAAAATAACTTATACAATAATAAGCTGCCCATTGAAACATGAAGCATAACTTAAGAGACAACGAAGTAATCCTTTTGCGTGGTGGATGGCTTATCCATGCAAAGACCTCTCACTTGGCATTCAGCTTCATTAAGTGAGGTATATGATGTACGATTTGGAGTTCAAACGATGTGATCCTCTTTTGAAAGTGATCTTCTAGTCCGAGGTGCCTGCGCTTCTTCACATGGTGAATGGTTTATCTATGTAAAGGCTTCTCGCTTGACATTTAGCTTCGTCAAGTGAGACATGTGATGTGAGCCTCAAATTTCGAATGAGATGACCCCCTTTCGAGGACAGATCCCCTCCTCTGAGGCACCCACACTTCTTCACATGATGAATGGTTTATCTATGCGAAGGCTTTTCACTTAACATTCAACTTCGTCAAGTGAGACATGTGATGTACGTCTCGAAGTTCGAACAAGGTGACCTTTTTTTAGGGTAGATTATCTCCTCCGAGGCACCATACTTCTTCACATGGTGGATAATTCATTGATACAAAAGGCTTCTCACTTGACGTTTAGCTTCGTCAAGTGAGGCATGTGATGTACGCCTCGAAATTCGAACAGGGTGGCCCTTTTTTGGGGTAGATCATCTCCTCTAAGGCGCCCACGCTTTGAGCAGAGTTTATCCTTTCTCATTTTAGAGGCTTTGTAGGAATGATAAACTTCATATTCACATTCAAAAATTTTCTACAAGGGCTGGGTAGGATCTTCCAATAACAAAATACATTTATAGATAGTACATTCTTAAGTGCCCAATATTCCACAGCTGAGGCTGTACTTTGCCATTCAAGTCTTTGATCCCATAAGATCCAGATTGGATCTCTTTCTTTATGCGACAAAGGCCTTCCCAATTTGGGCCTAGAGTGCCCACACTTGGCTCCTTGGAGGACAGAAATACTTTCTGAAGCACCAAGTCATTAATTCATATCTACCTCTTCTTAACTTTGGCATTATAGTAACGAGTTATCTTCCTTTGGTAAATGGCCAATTTCAATTGAGAGCTATCCCTTTTTTCATCAAGGAAATCGAGTTCACACCTTCTAAGTTCATCATTTAATATTTAGCCGAAGTACAGCCAAAGCGAAGAAGGCAATCAAACTTATACTGGGCTCATGGCCTCGGTACCATAAGTTATTGAGAGTGAAGTCTCTCTCGTTAGAGTCTTGCTAGTAGTGCAGATCGTCCATATTACTTGAGGTAATTCATCAACCTATGTTCCTTTGGATACGTCGAGCTTTCATTTCAAAGTGTGTTTAATGGTTTTGATCAAAACCTCACCTACCTATTAGCTGGAAGATGGTAAGGTGTGGAAAAATGTTTCTTGATTCTCACTTCCTCACACAGGTCCCGAAACTTCTTGTTAACAAACTACCTCCCATTATCTGATATGATTTAAAGGGAAACCAGTATATAATATTTTTCCATAGGAACTTGGAAGCGTTTACCTCCATGAATTTTGCCAGAGGCTCAGCTTTGACCCATTTCGTGAAATAGTCTATGGCAACGATAACAAAACTTGCACTTCCTTTATTCTTGGACAGAGGGCCTTAAAGGCTCACGCTCCACTTGAAAAAGTTCTAGGGGCTAGTTATTTTTGTCAAATCCTGGGATGGTTGCCTTTAAATAGAGGAGAAGCATTGGCATTTGTCACATTTTCGTACAAACTGAATGACATCCTTTTTCAATGTGGGCTAATAATATCCATGCCTCAGTATGTTCTTTGCCAACGTCGGACCTCTTGAGTGGTTACCACAAACGCTTTCATGAACTTCGCAGAGTATACAAGTAGCTTTTTCTCCTCCGATACATCCAAGGAAAGAAGAGGAGAGGAGAAGAGAAGCCCCTCTTATAAAGTATATCATCTAATAGTACAATATGAGCTGATCTCCTCCTCAACTTATAAGCCTCTTCTTTATTGACAGGAAGGACCTGGTCTTTTAGATAAGCTATGATGGTTTGCATCCAAGCCGGTGTTCTCTCTACCCACATTACCTCCTGCGTAGCAATGGAGGCTTGATGAGGTGCTCAATTGGAACCACCGTCAACAGCTCCAAATCTTTACTGCTGGCTAACTTAGATAATGTATAAACATTGGCATTCTCAATGTGAGGGATTTGAGTTAGTTCGAATTTCTTAAATGAAATGAGTAGGCCACTCACCAATTTGAGATATGTAGCCATGCTTTTGTCCCAAGCTATAAAGTTGTGGTTAACTTGGCTAACAATTAATTGAGAATCGCCGTTGATGAGCAGCCTCCTTACTTGCATTTCCCTGGCTAGCCAAAGAACAACAAGCAACGTCTCATACTCAACCACTTTATCAGTGGCTTTGGATCCGAATTGCATTGTGAAATTCAACTTGTGACCTTCGGGGTTCACCAGGACCATGCCTACACCCGAGCTTGCTTCTCCAGCGAAGCCCTCCACTAACAAGTTCCATATGGGAGGCTCAGCAAGCTTCAACGTTTCCTCCATTATCAAGGCATTGGCAAATTTGGCTACAAAATTCATTAAGGTTTGGCCTATGATGGCAACTCTTATCTTAAAATGTAGGTCGAATTCACTGAGCTCCACTGCCCATTTCAACAACCTTCCCGAAGCATCTGGTTTCAGATGTACTTGCCTAAGAGGTAAGCTAGTTAGTACATTTATTGTGTGGGCTTGAAAGTGAGGCCTCAACTTTTTGGAAGCTGTAGTCAAGGCTAAGGCTATTTTCTTTCAGGGTAAGGAGTTTCAGGCGTCAGGAGTGCCTTGCTGATGTAGTATATAGATAACTGAGCAGCTTCTTCTTCTTTGATTTAGACGACATTTAAGGACTCATTGGAGATGGCTAAGTAAAGTTGTAGGGCTTCTTCAAGAGAATGGGCACTACCCTAGGTGCATTTTTTACCCCCTGGAAAGCCTCTTCACACTCCCTCCTCCATTGAAACTTCTTACCTCCTTTCAAGACTTTGACGAAAACGGCCGCATTACTCGATGGCCTTCGAAATGAAGTGACTTAGAGCGGCCACTCGACTTGTTAAAGCTTTGCACCTCTTTTGGTTTCTTGGGAGACCTTATTTTTACTAAGGCTTGAATCTTTTCGAGGTTTACCTCTATACCTTTTTGGTTGACCATGTATCCTAAAATATATGTTTGAAGAAATACCAAACGTGCATTTGAGGGATTCAGCTTTATCCTGTACCTCCGTAGAATTTGAAATGTTTCGTTCAAATGCGTCACATGGTCATCTAATTTTAAGCTCTTGACAATCATTTCGCCCACATAGACCTTTATTATTTTTTGAATGAGGTCAACAAACATTTTGTTAACAAGCCTCTGGTAAGTGGCCCCGACGTTCTTTGGTCTGAAGGGCATCAATCTGTAGCAATAAAGACCCTATCGATGATGAAAGAGGTATTTTCTTCGTCGATTGAGTACACGAGAATTTGAATAAAGCTCGAGTAGGCATCTGTGAAACTTAGTAAGTCATGTCTAGTCGTGGAGTCTATCAATTGGTCTATCCACAACAGGGAGAAGCTATCCTTAAAGCACGCTTTATTGAGATCGAAAAAATCAATGCACACTCCACTTTCCATTATGCTTCTTTACTAGCACCAGATTGGAGACCCAATTCAGGTATATGGCTTCTCTAATGAAGCCGTTCCTGATTAATTTTTGTACTTCTTCTTTCAGGATCTCATACCTTTCCAAATTAAGAATTCTTCTCTTTTGTCTATGCGAGACAACCTTGGGATCAATTTTTAAGTAATGGCAGCTGACCTTGGGGTCAATTCCGAGCATATCTTCATACCTCCACGCAAAGACTTCAAGGTTCCTACGTAGGATGTTTTTGAGCTTCTCTTTGATTTTTGGTGACAAGCATTTTTCCACCTGCAATAACTTTGTAGGATCCTAAGAAACTCTCCAACTCCTCTATTGGGGCCGTTCGGGGCTCGAATTCAACCACACTGGGGTCCAATTAGTCCAAAATGACCACCTCCTCGGGGACGTCTAACATCTCAATGTCCTGTTGTCCGAGGTCTTGCTCTCCTGGGTGTCCACATCTCTATGTCAACTATCGCCACATTGACATCCCGAGGCTCTGCCTTTTTTATCGAGTTCAAATAGCACTCCTAGGCTCCTCTTTCATCATCCCTAACCATCGGTATTCCCTACTCAGTTGGAATTTCATACACAATGGTGGATTGAGGTGACGACTCCTAGATCCTTCATAGCTAGCCTTCCCAGGACTCCATGATAGGCTGGTCTACTATCCACTATCAAGAATTCCATGATGTCCAGACTCGTTTGAGGTAATTCTTCCATTTCGACTGCAAGTGTTATCTTTCCCTTAGGGGTGATGCTGTCTCCGATAAAGTCATATAAGGATGGTAAGAGAGTGAATTCATGATTCACAATCATTTTATCAAAGATGGCTCCAAAAAGAATATTGACGGAGCTGCCATTATTTACTAACATTCGTTTTAGCCCATTTCAAACCACCACAGCCTTTACAACTAGGGTGTTATAGTACGAGAAGTGGATACGTCCTGCATCTTCTTGGGTAAATACAATTGGTGGTATTTGGCTCCTTCGGAAACTACCATCCACTATATAGCTAGTCAGTGGGGGAGGGGGCTTTAGCCTTCCTAACATAGTTTCTTTACGCATTTCCCGTTTCTCCTGACAAGAAGTTGGGTTTAGGTTGACTAAAATTATGAAGGAGTCAATATGTTTATACTCCATACATTGACAAGATAAGTGAATTGTGGTTTGCTATTTTGTTGGTCCAAGAATGCTATACAGCTTCTGCATAGAATTGATCTAAATAAATCTATTTATATTCCCATCACCCGTTGAAAAATGATGATAAATTCTCCTTTGTTTTTGGTGTTATAGCCTTACAGTGTAATTTTATAACTCCATCATTCTTAGTAAATTTGAAGTTACCACTGGAAACAAATAACACGATACAATTTCTTCAAATTTGGTAATATTATGCTCCTTTTTGAGCTCCATTCTTTATATACTCATCTTCCCTTGTACATATTTTCAATCACATTCTCCAAAAAAATTACTATTACAAAATCTATTCTACTAAAAAAAATGGGGCTAAAACAACCCTATCGATGCACATTAGCTCTAACTTTTATTCTACTTTTCCTAATTTTCATGATGAGATAAAACTCAAAATTTAATTGAATAATGAAAGTTATAAGCTTGTTTTTTATGAGAAGATTAGCCACAAATGCTTTCATGGTATTTTTTTTCCCTTGTTATGTATTTCTTTGGTATGATATTCAAAACATATAAATAAAAAATTTGAATTACTCCCTTCAAATTAATCAATTTAACATCATAAATGGAGATTTTATTTTCAATATAGCATAATTGTTTCCTTAGTAGGACACATTCGTGTTACCATTATTGCAATCATTTGTTTCTATAGATGAGTCAGTAAGAGTTGTGAGACCTTTATGAGGACGTGAAAGAAGGGCTCAAGTGCAAAGATGCTTTCATTTTCAAAAGAATCACTCTCAGTCAAGTAACAGTGTTTTGGACCTCATGTGCTTATTTATGAAAAAATTAGGATAAAATCTACAAAAAACGAAAAGGGTAAAGACCATTGCTGCAATTTTCCCTTTTTTATTTTAAATTTGTCATGTATTTCAAAAGAATAATGTTATACAACCACGCTAGAATTGTAACCTCAATGTAGGTGGCACTAGATGATACGGTGAATGAAAGGTGAAATTTTCACCTATCATTTTTTCAATCATGATTTTTTAATCTACTTTTTCGTGCCAAGAATCTTCCTTTAATTAAATCTTATTTAAAACATCATATTTCAACCTACTACCACATTACAACATTCAAAAACAATACATGCAACTGAAAATAGCACTTCCGGACACTAGCCAACCAAGAATTCCATGGCAATTGAAGGCCAAATTTTAATCAAAATCACTCGAAAAACCACAATTTACTCTGATTCACCAACTTCGGCATCTACCTCTTCCCTCCTTTTGCCTTTTCTTGTGTATGTGCTAACACCTTGATCTTGTTGTTCGGCTTTCTTCTGAGCTCGTATCATAGCTCGTCTTGCACGGGGTCGCATTTCACGCACTTGTCGAGGAGGCATCTCATAAGGTTCAAGTGGCTTGTCACCAAAAGGGTGCTCACTGCCAGCAAATATCCTCAATTTTCTATCTCTATCCTACATGGAAAGAGTAATGTTGAGTTTTGCATTCAACAAAACTACTGAACAACTTTGGTTTTGAGGCTCAAGCCATAACAATTAAGGACCATTAAACAGTTTTGTACTACTGAAAACACAACTATTCGTAACTTAGAGAAAGCCTTCTTGTAATATATCTAAAATAACATTTCAAATAATCATCTACAACAACTTGAATCATACACTCCATGTAAAATAAGGATCACAATCGATCTATGACTTATCTACTCCCCATCCCAATTCAGAAAAATAATATAACTTGTAAGCAATCATGGTTAGACTTGAGAAAACTACTATTGAAATACACTAGCAGCCTTGAAAAAAAATGTGTCAAAAATACCAACTCACATCACGTAATTTGTTTCTAGGAAGCATGCGCAGCACAGCTTTGCGTATTACTTCAGTAGGATCCTTGACCATCTGATCTTTCAAACTCCTTTCCTTGAGGTGGCCGATATATCTACAAGGACAAAGGTTTACTCGTGATAACAGGTCCCATAATTAAATTATTTTATGTTGAAAATCTGGAATTTGCAGAGTAAAATCATTGCCATCTATGTAAGCTTTTATATTTCATATAGCACAAACTCAGTAATCAACAGCATACTAAAACCCCAACAATATCATATAACTAAATGTAAATCAATGGAAGATAAATAAAAAATGGTAAGTACCCAGTATGCCAACGGTAGAACTTATCAGTTAGTTTCCTCCCTGTGACACATACATCTTTTGCATTGATTACTATGCACATATCCCCTTCATCATGATTGGGTGTATATGTAGGCTTATCCTTGCCTTGAACTACAGTCGATATTTGTGATGCCAGCCTCCCGAGGACCTAATCAAAGATTAAATCACCATCATTCACAGAATGTTCAAAACTAGTAAAATATGGTGATCCATGTTGAGACAGACTTCCAGATATAGGTGTATAACCTGTCCTTTTGCATCAAACACCCTCCATTTTAAGCCTTCCAAATTAATTCGTCTGAGTCCAGCTACTGCTTTCTGCGAGATTAATGAATATATTCTGCTCAGAAATCATGTAAGTGTATAGTATAAACTTCAAAATGACACCGAAAAAATAATGTTTTCAAACCCGACCTGATCATTGGGCTGGAAAAGGTCAAAGTTAAGGGTAAAAAGTCAAAGGGTACATTTGAAGTCGAACTGGAAGTAAAACATAAAAAATTTAATATATATATTTATATACTATGATTTATAAAAATATAAGTTAACTATTCATCAATAACAAAATAAAGTGGTGTAAATATTCAAATAATGAGTTGTGATGTTAATTATATCCACAACAACAATATATACATTTACTTTATTAATTAAAAGCATTTTAAAATGCACAATTTTCAATCTTTAATTTTTTGTGTTTGCACATCAAGAACCTTCTTCATTTTCCTCCGTATCCTTAGTACCACATTATTACATGTTATTATCGATGACATCATATTTATTGAAAAGAAAATTCTCTCCCTCTCTCTCTCTCTATCTGAAGAAAATAAATGTCAGCCACAAATATCCCATTTCCTCTTTCATGTTTACACCCCATCCCCATCGCCAGATTCTCTTTTCTTCCCGTATTCACTTTCTTTGCCCTTTCATTTTCCTTCCACTCTACTGCATAACCGGTTCAGCTCAAGAGGCATGAACAAAACAATATTCCATTTCAAAAATCCCAAGAATGAATAAAACTATACCACCTCATAGTCCACTGCCCTGACGATTTCTCATGAAATGCTGTAAAAGTCATTACTAGTGTGAAAATGAAAAATTCAAGTGAAATTTTAAATAACATTGCTAAGAAACATTTCATACAAAGTACACAGTGCTAAAGCCGAATAATTTCAAGGTTTAATAACATCGCTAAAACTGTGAAATGGTATTAAAGGCCTACCGCTTTGATTTTAATAACATTGCTAAAAAACAAAGACGAAATCCACAAGCAACGACATCACAGAAAAATAGTTTTAGTTGTTTAAGAAAATACAAGATCTTAAGCTTAATACCAAATCAAAGCCACTTCTAAAGGACTTTAGCCTAAGAATTGCCAGTCATTCCTTTTTCAAGCAGTTTCCAATATTTTCAGCTGCTGTTTTACAGTTGAAGCCACCCGGTAAATGAAACAATAGAAAAGGTCTTTTAATTGTGTAACAAAGATGTTCTTACTACCATGTACCGAAGTAAAAGTGTGATTATCTACTAGGGATTTCCAAAATTGCTGGATGCCTGATTAACATTTAGACAGACAAAAAGAGCTAAGAAAACAAAAGAACAATCAAATCCGCTATTCAAAAAATGCAATTGCTCCTTCAAAAGAAAAGATGAAACAAAATTTTCTCTTATCAAATATCCCCAACCCCAATTAACCTAAACTTATATTTCAACACATAATTTGCTGCAAAATTAGCTAGCTACGGATTTGTGGGTTTATACACCACAGCATATCCAGTAGAATCGACTAGCCAGACAGCACTAGATATCATTGAAAATGGAAGAGAGAAAAAAATGTGAAAATCTAGTAAAATATTGCGCTCTCCAGACACATATGAGTTACTACACACCAAATGTATCTTAACAGTGTTTCTGACATACACCACAAGAATTGACGCTACATATATTCTCCAGCATGTGTGCTAGCCTGAAATAGCACATCCTCAAATCAATTACCAGATTTATTGTTAATCTTTTGCATTGTTGAATTATCCCTCATGGGTTAACCCTGATTTGACTATTACTAAATTTGATGATAACTCAAAGAAATATATATATATTTCATTTCACAAGCAACAATTAAATCAAAACTCACTGCATCAATAGAAATTTCCATATTACACTCATCATAATAACGATAACGAATACTAAAAATTAAGCTAAAAATAAGTAGAAATAAGCTAAGAGTGCAATGAGATGAATACCCCAAAACGAAAAAGAATGGAGAACTTACCTTCAGATTGCCATTGAATGACTGAGTTGTTGCCGTCATAATCTTCTCAGACACTGCGCAGATATGGAAGACGAAGAATGACAGCATTCGAATATATGGGCCTCTTAAACCTAGAGAGAGAGAGAGAGAGAGAGAGAGAGAGAGAGAGAGAGAGAGAGCCCATTTTTGATATATGGGCCTCTTAAACCTATAGAGAGAGAGCCCATTTTGGATATATGGGCCTATCCTTCTATTGGGCACCTTTCAAATGGGAAAAGGGGGAAAATCGTATCTAACCTATTAAAAAATAAGATTTCACTAATTACTACAATTTGTAATATGTAAAATATATTGATAAATACTGCCTTCTAAAATTACACAACTTACCATTTTCTGTAACTGAAAATAATGCAAACATTATGCTTGCATTCAATGCCTTTCATATAAAAAACCAATTGAAAATCGCAATAGGAAACAATTATCGTATCACTGCTGATGAAAAATAATTTCTTGATTGATCTTCATGTTCAGTTTTCATCCATCTTCTTCCGTCAAGTTATGTTCTTCTTTGGTTACTATTTCATATTTTTCAGAAATTGGAAATTTCTTCTGAAGATCATCTTCATTAAATTGAAGGTAACACTATATATTGTGATGTGATGATATTGGATATGAATATCATAATTAATGAAATTTGTGAAATGAAGATCAAGCATATATGTTTTGAGAACCGATAAAATATCACCAAAAGATGTGATGTGAGAACTAAATTACTAAAGTCATGAATAAATTTATGTAGTAATCTATGATTTTGGGGGCAATTTCATAAAGTAGCCCCCCCCCCCCCAAATAATAATAAAATAAAAAATTATGCATTCAAAATTTGTGTATTATGGTACTAATTGAAGGATTCAGAGTCTACATTTTAGAAGTTATTGGTATGGACAACCTTTGCCCCGATGGCCATGTTCTTCATGTTCGAGTTCTTTATTTAGAATATTGTCGTTGAAAAGGGTCCCCTAAAAAATATATTGGGTTGGTAACCATGCTTGGGTCGATGCTTCCAATTTCATGCCAAGATCATAAACACAATTTCATTTTGTTCAATCTAGTGTCAAAAAGAAAATGCATGATGGTGTAAATCAACAAGATCGTGTGTGAGCTAGTATGATGACAAAATTGGTACAAATTCACACACAGTGATTCTCCTACTCTCTACCAAATTGATTATGCAAACTAAATTGAATAACATGTTTGAAACAAAAGGTCATCTAAAAAATAATCAAAATGCTAAGATGTTTCCTCTTTTTTCCCAGCCATATTAGTCGATTTTTCTTTACTTCATCGTACCATAGCCTACGTTCTTTCTCCATCGCCTCCCTTAACCAGACTGTGTAATCCTTTTTTGATCATACTATATGTACAAACTTTTTTAAAAGATTCCTTACTCACTACTCACAATAGGGGGTGGAGACCACAAGCCGACATTTTTTAAATTCACGTGGGACTCGCTTTTTGTGAGAGTGTGTAACACATTTTGTATAGATGTGTTTGTACACCTCTTTATCCATCCTTTTTTCAGAAATGAAATCTAGATTTTCAAATACTATAGTTTTTCCTTGGGATCTATGGTAGGAGAATGCCTCAACATGAGAAGTAACTTCATAACATGTCTACTTCGTTGCCATGAATTATGGTCATGTATTGTTATTATAAATTTTCTTTTGCTTCATTTGAACATTTGAAATGTAAATAGAAGTGTTCGAAAATGTTGTAGTTATTTATTCAAGATGTGATTTACTCAAGATGTCATTAGAATAAAGATATCAAACCACACTCTGCAGTTCCAACAAAATGACACCAAACTAAGAAATTATTCTTCAAACATTTATTATCCACACAAGGTTGACATTCGAAATAAGAAACAAGCTAATGACAATTTGACTTTTGGTGAAAATGAAAGAAGCCAAAAGCTTAATCAAATTTTTTTACTTTCTTAGGATGAAGATCAAAGAAATGAAAACAATTCTCTTCTCCTTCAACCACCTCCATCTCCACTTTACCATTCTACTACTTTTCTTCACTCTCAACAAAAAGAATTTATCTCCCCGCCAATGGATCATTCTTTTCTAAACAAACCAGCAACCTTTTACATCCTAACCCAAATAGGCTGGACGCATTATCAATGAATGGATTGATCATTAGATTGTCAATCCAACCAGAAATTGATGGATAAACAAGTAACCAAATCTAGTATGGTCTCCAAAATTAAGGATGGGATAGAATCGAGTGAATTGCTCAAATGGTCACTGAACTTTGTAGAAAATTTTCAAGGGATCACTGAACTTTAAAAATTACCTAAATGGTTACTGAATTTTGTAAAAGGTTTTTACGAGGTCACTAAACTTTAAAAATCACCTAAATGGTCACTGAACTTCGCAAAAGTTTTTCACAAGGTCGCTGCAAAGTTCAGTTACCATATAGGTGATTTTTAAAATTCAGTAACCCCATAGAAATCTTTTGCAAAGTTCAGTGACCATTTAGGTGATTTTTAAAGTTCAGTGACCCTTTGAAAAACTATTACAAAGTTCAGTGACCATTTGGACAATTCACTCGATTTTACTTGGCTTTCTTATACTTGTCAACTTTCATATTTCATTGTGGCTGGTTGTTTAAATGAAGATTGATCGCTGTTGCTTGAAATTTGAAAACACTACCAACTTTTGCATTTTGTCACTTTATCACTTCTTTTTCCTAGCTTCTTTTACTGTTCCTTTTTTTCAAGTTACTGTTTGCTCTTCATTTTTTCTCTAAGCCTTACATTTTGCATTTGATAAATTATGTGACTTGTGAACACAAATACGTGTTAGCCACACTGCTTTCTCATTGAAAAAAGTATTGAGATATCCTTGCCAAATGATAAATGACACATCCCGTCCTGAATCATCCTTATAAATCCGACACGTGTCGTGTGCCGATGGTAGATACCAGTTAAGTGCTAGACCTACCATCAAGGCAACATTGACTTGTATTGACTATGATATGCTTTGTAAAAATTTCGACAGAGTTCCCCCTGAATTATAGACTAAAACCATCTGAAATATATAATCCAATATCCCAAACAGATACATATAGTTTAAAATAGGGTACACTGGCTCACAGAAAATCAACTATTCAAATACAACACTGGTAATTTGACCTTTGCAACAATTTATAAACCACAGTACCCAAAATGCATAATATATACAAAACATAGCAGGCTCAAAACATGGAACTAATTTCTGACCAAAAGACGTGTCTATTCCAAAATATGAGCTATTACACTGATAAGATGAGTCATACAATGCTTGACAATTTATAGTTCAACTCGATAGATCAACTGGCCCAGTAATGCTCAGTTCAGCTACTATCTGTCTGATAAGGTAAAAGCAATATGAGCTAATACCTCAGTGAGTGGATAATTTGCAAATAAGTAAACTTTTTCCATTTATGCATATTTTCTTAAAATTCTTGCTCTATTAACACTATGAGAATTCTGAAATCTGATAAAACCTTTAGAACTAAAACATGACTACATCATAATATTCTTTGTTCTTTATTCGAGATAAATAATTGTAAAGTATAACAAATTTTGGTACCCATGATAATCTATGAAATATTGTTGTTACTCAATACTATAAACTGAAAACTTTATTCTTAGAACTGAATAACTGAATTCTATAATCTGTTCGTACATACATAGAGCTACATTTACCTTAATGTACTCATTATTCGTGATGTCTGTATCATAACATCGTATAAACTCAAAATTCTGGTACTAAATCATAAATTAGACTCAAGCTGATAAATAAAAGAAAGATGATAATAATTAATACAAGATGGGTGAGAACATTAGACAAACTCACTAAGCTAAAATCATCATCTGAAATCCATAAGCTGAACTGTAAACGGGAAACTGTAAGCTAAAAACTAATAATCCGCTATATACTTAAAATTCACATCAAATATACTCCATGTAATCATCTACTGATGATCTGAAAGCTATAAAATCATATGCACATAAACCGTTTGATCAACACTATGTACACGACCGTAGCCCCTCAGTGTACAAGATGAAAACAACATAATCATCCTTATACACGGCTGTAGCCCCTCAGTGTATAATAGGTACCCTTACACACGGTCGTAGCCCCTCAGTGGATAAGAGTTACCTTTATACACGGCTGTAGCCTCTCAGTGTATAGGAGTTAAATACATGACTCTAGTACACGACCGTAGCCCCTCAGTGCACTAGAGTAAGATAATCACATCAATTATTTAAGTGATAATTTCAAAACAATCATGTTCATTTACTAATTCTCGAAAATAAGACATTTCATGTAATTAATATGCTTTAAAATAAAAAGGAAATCTTCTTTTTGAAAACGTAGATTTTCCACTCACAGATCTATGAATAGCAATCTGGTTCAATTTTACCAGCATTGCCTAGCTTTCACGTTACCACCTGAAATACGATATAAAATAACTAATTTAACAACTTCCATACTAAGTATTTCTTAATACTAGTAATCGAATACTAAAACTTGACTTCTCGATACTTGAATAATATTTTCCCCAATTTCCTTTAATCACTTCAAACTAATTCCACTTTCTAGTCCATTTCTTAATAGCTAATTCATTACAATAATCTTCACTCCAAACATAAAAATAATTCCTTCTTCCAAACTAGTAAAATTAATAATCATAATTTAACCAATTTAATTTCCCATCTTGATCCATAAATTCATGCCTTCAAATGAGTATTTCATCCTTACAAATTTTCCCGTCAACTAAACTCATTCAAAAACCCAAATGAAAATTCTAGGGTTTTGCCCAAAATTGGTATTTCTTACCTTAGTGTAAATAGCATCTCCAATTCAAAAATATTGACTTGAAAACATATATATTCCCTCCTTAAAATCTGAAAATTAAACAAATAAAATCAAAACTCTAAAAACTTAAGCATAAAACATACCATATCTTTTAAAGAAATTAGACAAATTGAAAATGAAATTGGAATAGTCACTACCTCTTTTCCTTTCTTTTTCCTTTCCTTCCTTTTCTTCTTTTTCTTCTTCTTTTTCTTCCCTCTTTTCTTTCCCTTTTTCTTCTTCTCCGCCGGTTCTTTCTTTCTTCTAGTGTGTGTGTGTGTGTGTGTGATTTATGAGAGAAAAAGTGATGGTCAAAGGCATTAAAAACCCACTAACTCTAAATTGCAAGAAAAGTCCCTCTTCTCTAATATGAGCTAACATTTAAATCCTAAACTTCCCAAAAATGTATAAGTAAATTTTTAACTTCCAATTGTATCCAATATAACCCTCATATATTTTCAATTGCAAAATAAACCCCAATAAAATATTTTAGTCAATTCAAATCCCAATAAAGTCATTTATTTCATTTAAGTTCCTATGTGACTTTGACTTTGAAAATTCAACTCTTGACTTTTGACTAAGAAAAATTGGGTTGTAACAATAAATTTTTTGGTGAATGAAAATATGACCAATTTGTCAAATTAATAGTCCTCTGAATTATACCTGTTTTTATTTAAATTTTACAAGCATGCATGATGGTATGAACGTTGTATCCCAAAATGCAGGTTCACCAACAACCATGATATATTGTTTATACTGTTTACCTAACAACATCCCTTCAACACTATATCTTCTCTTCTAGAGGCAATGGTCTGTATTTAGCTGTTGATGAAAAAGGAAAGTCATGAGGATATGCGCCCTTTCCCATCATTGAAGGTGATAGAATAAGGGAGAGAACGAAAAATGGCAGAAAAGATTAGTTGTTGGTAAAGCGGGAAAGGATAGTGACATATTTAAAATGGTGAAAATGATTATTCAGCATCAGTATGATCCAATCATACGTTTCGGCTTCAGCAAAGTGGAATGCGAATTAGTTGTTGCATGCTTTTGAACCAAATCTTTGACATGCAATATGTTTGGTTGCTAAACTTTTTTTATTTTACCTGTGATAGGAGATAGATGGGTTGAAGGGATGGTTTGTGCAAGTAAATGGAGTAAATAAATGGTGAAAAATAGTTGATAAATTCATAATGCTTATTTAGATAGTGAACACTGTACAATAAAAATAAGAAGGTTTGAAAGTTGATGAGTAAGACTTATATTTGGGAAAGTTTATGTTAAATCGATAGCTGAAAGAGTGAAAGTGTTCCTTTTTTATCGAGTGAGGGATCAGATAGGGTTTGAAATACCACCTCAATCTTGGGAAAATGGCTTTGCTTTTTCTTGGTCTTATATAACTTCCTATATTCTTTTACTAAGTCTCAGATTATTGTGTAGCTGTTCTTTTTATGCAAGTTGACATTGACTTCAATCAAGAGACAATTGGTGCAGGCAAAGATGGTAAAGATGTCAATTTCAAGGACATAGGCCATTGACTGAAAGAATTGCATAGGTATGCACGTGTATTGCACCATATGCCCATTTGCAAAAAGGTAATATCAAATTGTCAAATAATATGAAAATTATTTGTTTGTAGTGGTTCCATTTAACGTATTACCTATATGTTCAAAAGTACATATGAATCTATCGTAAAGGGTTGTGCCATGTGGATTCAGTTATCAGTACCAAATGCCAAACATTGTTATTTGTTACCCAATTTTGAAAACTTTAATGTGTATTCACCTTCGTTTTACTCTTCATTGCGTCTTGTTTTGTCAACTTTGGTCTTCGTATTCCTTCGCTTATGTCAATTTATCTTCTAGATATTTGGTTATTTTTAACATTGATGTTTTTCAATGATTTTATTTTAATTCTTTAAGCAGTTTGACCAACGAATGTACAACAAACTTCATGATGCTTTTAACTTGTAACTTTGTTTTAGTTTGTAGCACACCATGAAGTTTGAACTTAGCAGGAATCTATTGTTGCCTTCATGATGCTTTTCTAGCTTGTAACTTAAATATGATAGTGTATCAAATTCAGCTTTTGAAATGTATAAATCATCTTTTGTTTACTCATTAGAACATTATTTTGTAATTTGTCTTAGTCTATAAATTAAAAGACATAAAACTTTTGATTTTACGTATATGAGATGTCTTTCAATACTAACACATATATTTTTTTTATATCTACACTATTACATAGTCAATTATATCCTGGAACGTGTCTTGCACATGCGTCTCACTAGTGTTATTAGAAGTTGATGAACATAATGAAAGTTTGAACGGAGAACAAAGTAATCAAGACTCACTTGTATGGCTCCTTGGTCATTCTACCCAAGCATGAAAAATATCCATTAGCAAATTAGTATAAGAAGTTTAATTTACACAAACAGAAGTTTTTTGCCCATAAAAAGAGAATTTACTTATTAGCAACTTAATTTAAGCGTGAAAATTGACACATTAGCTAAAATTGTCCCCCTCTTCAAAGAAAGGTGACATCTTTCTCAACAAAGTTTCTAATCAATAGGCTAAAGTGACCTCACTCTATGGGCGGATATAGGGGTGGGCTGCACTTGACTACTGCGCACTGCTGCCCAAGCCCTATTCACTGAAGAAAAAAAAAGTTAGTTTTAATAGTAATCTATTACCTTCACATTAGCCCACCAACAATTAATTTCAATGGGTTAGTCCACCTCAAATGATTTTTTGTTCGTGGAATTTACACCCATTACCTTAATTAAATTCATAATACCATTATTACCTATCCTTCTTTTTTATTTTAGAAAATACTATCTTTTAGAAGTAAAAACGCAAAGTTATAAATCAAATCCAATACCATGTTTTGTGTAGAAATGTTTTGGAAAATTTTTCCACTACCAAAATCCTTCCATTCTTAGATTTTTTTTCCATTTCAGGCACAATTTTGGTCCAAATTAGAATGCATCTCTGTTTTATCCTCCTCAATCCAATTTTTATAATATCCATCATCTCAATGTTAATCCTTGAAGCTAAAATCCCCATATTTCTTTTCTGTTTTTACACCAATTTGTAAAAAAATGGATGTTTAGATATTGCAGAACTCAAAAATCAAGTTTGAGGTATATTGGGGGAGTAAGCAAGTCTACTTTGGTGAAGATTTGAATAATGAACTCAAAAAGATGCCACCAACAAAAATTTTCAGTGTTATAATATGGGCTACATTGTCCAGAGAGATGAACTTGAGAAGAATTCAGATACAAATTCTTGAAAGGTTGAGTTTGCAAGTAAAGAAGGAGAGTGAAGTAAGAATTGGCATTCGGCTGCATAAAAGCTTGACAAAGAGAAACAATTTCTCCTCCTTTTGAATAATGTTTGGAATGCAATTGATATGACCTTTTGGACATTTCACACTCTAAAGTTAATGTTTAAAGAGGCAAGTCCTATTCCTAAGAACTTGTCTGAGGAGCTTTCCATGTTTGCTTTACAACATTTTGTATTCTTTTGAGATAGCATTTGGTCTCAAGATCATATTGACATCGTGTTCATGGGACGGACAAATATCAATATTGAAGTAAATTCTCTAAATGGCGAGGAGGCATGAGGAATGTTTTGTTAGCACGCAGGGCAAGTAGTTAGGCATAAAACTAGCTGAGTTGATTGCCAAGGAATGTGGTGGCTTGGCTTTAGGTAATATTTTAGTTGAAGCATCTTTAAGGGAAAAATCAATTGCTGTACTTCACAAGGATGCCTTAAGAACATTGCAAAGGCCATTCCCTTCATAGAAGGATAAGGTAAATTATAGCTTACAATGAAGATATGATTCATTGCATGATGAGCATATAAAATGCTGTTTTCTGCTTTGCTGCTTGTATCCAAAGGCCTCAAAAATTGATGTATGTGAACTTTCCAATATTGATTTTTTAAAGGTTTACTCGATTAGATGTAGTGCGAAAGACACTGATATGAATCCCACAATCTTCTTCTTGGAAAGAGTTCATCCAAGAACTAACCAAACTGTGAGACAGCAAATTAGATGGAGATAGTTGAACCAAAGAACGAGAAAATGGATATATTTGTGTCTTTGAATAGTTTGTACAGATTTGGGAGTCTAGCATCTTATCATTTTGACATACTGTTGTTATGTTTTTATTGGTAAATGGAATTGCTACTTCTGATTTCGAATGTTAATTTGTTGATGTCAATTCCCATGCATCCATTAGACTTGTGTTGCTTACACGTAACACCATTAGTGATTATTAATTCCCTCATAGTACAATCTAATAATGCCGAGTTTCCTGATTTCATTACATGTATCTCAGATGTATGTCATTTCACACTATACAATTTATTGTTTTTATCATTAACGTCATATAGAAGTTGGGCATTCTGTGCGTTTCAAAATATTAAACAAGATTCGATGTTAATCCCAATACTAGTGTACAGGTTCATCAACAAGTTTCTCATTACCAATTCCATAAAAGAGTCTCTCAACATCTGAAAACATTTTGCTTAAACACCGATTATGGAACTTGTTAATGAATAAACATGGGTGTTTTGCATAATATCATTTTGAGTTACACAAGTCTATCGCGTGACATTACACCGGACTGTTAACGGGGTCTTTTACACTGATCATTTCACACTATACAATGTATTGTTTTTATCATTAACGTCATATAGAAGTTGGGCATTCTGCGCGTTTCAAAATATTAAACAAGATTCGATGTTAATCCCAATACTAGTGTACAGGTTAATCAACAAGTTTCTTATTACCAATTCCATAAAAGAGTCTCTCAACATCTGAAAACATTTTGCTTAAACACCGATTATGGAACTTGTTAATGAATAAACATGGGTGTTTTGCACAATATCATTCTGAGTTACGCAAGTCTATCGCGTGACATTACACCGGACTGTTAACGGGGTCTTTTACATGGATAATTTTGTTAGGTGCTAGATGTAAACTTTCTACTTAAAAATCAAACAAATTGTTGTTTTCATGACCAAAAGAAAATAAAAAAATTGAACTTCATTAACAAATCCTTGAAATTAGCATCTCATGGCAACCTCATTTATAGAGAAGCCAAAAATCCACTAGCATAGTACAAATCAATGGGACTCTATGCTGCATCATCAATGGTGGTTTCAATATCCCTGCAACCACAATTTCCCCTAGTAAATTGCATCATATTTCAATATGAAGAAATCTTCGATCAATGTGTCTTTCTCTACTTGTCTAATAAATAAATTTATAATTTTAGACGAGATAATTTAACTATGTGATTTTAACTAGAGTTGATTGTAATTTATGCGGGTGTTTTCGTACAACTAGATTTGCAGGCCTGGAAATCTAGTAGCGTGTAATAACGAATGCGGCTAGAAGGTATGATATAATAGTGATAACTAGAAATGCAACATTGAGTACAATATTGTCGTCTTGCAATGTAGTTGTCAACGCACATCTCTCCAACTACATTGCAATCCTGCCATCAACTGGACTCCTTATTACATAATTAAATCCACCAATTATTGACACCCCATCCAACTCAAACAGTTTGCAAGTGAATGTCAAAGCCAAATCCACCAGCTATTTTGAATTCTCATCTGAGACTCGATATAAGAAATCTTTTGACACTGATACTTATTTAAAACAATTATGCCAAGTAAGGTGAATAGTCACACAAAATAAAACATGTTCACGTTATATCACATATTTCATAAAAAATTGCAACAGACATTCAAACATGGAAAAAAGGGGGAACAAATACACAAGTATATGCAGTAAGTGTTAAATCACATTATATGCCAACATGTAACTAGTTATCGCAGAATAATATATATTCATTTGCTGAAAAAAGAAAAGCTAAAATCATAACATATTCAATTTTTTTTCCATAATCAAGAGATGAAGAAGATGAAAAATTACAGTGCTACGTTCAACATTGATAAGGTGATTTTCCATGGATATCTTTCAGAAAGAGTGATAAATTTGGAGTTAAATTAAATATGCTTAATCTATGCATTTTTTAAATTCATCTGTTACAATGTATAATTATAGAAAGCAATATTTTCGGTTATATTTTATATGGTAAATAGTATATAAAATAGCATGTAGTATTTTATGAAATAATATAATTTTATTGGGTAGATATGATTTTTTCCCGTTTTGCTTAATCTTTGGCCCACTAATTCATATAGAGGAAATGGTGGCAAATAGCCACAAGAAATGGCCATTGACCGGTATTTAAAAAAAAAATGAAAAATCTGTAAGAATCTTCAAAACAATGAAAAGTCAATATTGCCCCTAACATAAATCACTCACACCGAGTCTAAAGGGGAGGAAATAGCAAGGAAATCGACGACTTTTCTTGGAAGGAGACCCACCGGCCAACATTTCCTCATGGGGAAGGTAAGTTCGCTTCCTTTTTTTTTTTTTTCTCCCATTAATCTTTGAACAATGATGTTGAAGATTTATTTTATTTGAACTAGTGGTAGAAATCTTTATAAAATATATGAAATTACTGAAAATGGCATTTTGGTGGTGTTTTTAGGTCGGAGATTGCCAGAAAGGTGGCTGGTGGGATGGGGAAGACGCCTAGCATCTTGGGCCATCTGGAAAAGACGGCCCAGGGTCTGGGCCCTTTTTTCCATTTTTTTTCAATTTTCATCTTTTTTTCGTTTTATTTATAAATATAAATAAAATTTTGAATAAATAATTTAAATACACAAAAATAAATAATGGACATTTAAATAATAAATAAATGATTATTTAAATAATGAATAAATATAAATAATCAAAATAAGTAATTAAAATTTAATTGAAATAAATTTCTAACATTTAAAATAAATAATTAAATAGTTATGTTTAAATGTTCAATAAATAATTTAAATAACCAATTGAAATAAATAATTAAAAAATAATTTACATAAATTGACTTCTATTATTAAATAAACAATTACAATAAATAACTAAAATTAAGCATTCAACAAACAATTAAAATAAATGTTAAATAAACAAATAAACAATTAAAATAAATAAGTTAAATAAACAATTGAAATAAATAATGAACATTTAAATAATAAATAAACAATTTAAATAGCCAAGAAATATAAATATTAAAAATAATTGATTTAAATAAGTAATTAAATATAAATAATAAAAATTAGTAATTAAATATTAAATAAACAATTTCAAACAAACAATAATTATAATTTAGATAATAAATAAATAAAAATAATCAAAGTAAGTAATTAAAATTGAGATAAACAATTGAAATAAATATCTAACATTTAAAATGAATAATTAAATATTCAATTAAAAATTAAAATAAATATTAAATAAAAAACTAAAGAAATAAAAATAATAATTACATATTGATGTTTAAAAGTTCAATAAATAATTTAAATAACAATTGAAATAAATAATGAACATTTAAATAATAAATAAACAATTTAAATAACCAAGAAATATAAATATTGAAAATAATTTATTTAAGCAAGTAATTAAATATAAATAATCAAAATGAGTAATTAAATATTAAATAAATAATTTCAATCAAACAATAATAATAATTTAAATAATTAATAAAATAAAAATAAATATTAATAATCAAAATAAGTAACTAAAATTGAGATAAACAAATTAAATAAATATCTAAAATTTGAAATAAACAATTAAATATTTAAGTTTAAATGTTCAAAAAATAATTTAAATAACCAATAAATAAACAATTGAAACAAATTAAATAAAGAATTGAAATAAATAATAAAGAATTAAAATAAACTATTGAATAAATAATTTTACAAAAATTAGTTTTTTTCTTTTTATAATTTGTTGTCTAATTTTTAACTGCACTCATTTTCTTTATTTCATTATTTGTTATTTCGTGCGTATATTAGTTACAGTTTGGTTAGTTGAATTTTGTGACATTATGTTTTATCCACTTTCAATTAACAATGTTCTAACATTTGAAATTTTGCAGAATGGATTACCATTTGAACGCCGCTATAAGACAGGTTTCTGGCATAGTTACGTTGAGCTGTAACTTTGTCAACTTCACAGCAGTGTTGGATTCATTGGACGAGGAGCACGCGAAAATATTACGTTGATCCTGCTTATGACCCCTGTATTTGCTACGCTCTGTATGGTTTTCTGGACAATTGATCGATTCATTACTATGTCAACTACTTAAGCCAGTTGATGAAGATGCCGTCCACTGTGATCTTAAGGGCAAGGTTGATATATTTTCCATAATCGAGTTTGCCCTTATCATTGGATTGAGATATACGGGTGAAGAGGCAGCGATGGCCCATGTTTCGACAAGCAAGAGATTGCTAAATGATTATTTTAATGGGCACACGACAGTGATACTGGCGCAGTTAGAAGATGCATTTAGGCGATGGGACCAGATTTCTGACAAGTTGAAGTTGAGGATGGTGTTTATACTTGAGAGCGTACTAAGGTATCATCACAGAAAGACGTAGATTGACGTTTTTCATTTGCAAGTTGTTGATGACGTTGATATGTTCAACAGCTATCCATGGGGACAGAGATGCTTTGTCAATACTTTAACGTCTTCAGGAGGGGACATTCGATACCTAGGAAGGATAAGCTCGAGTGTAAGTACGATGTATATGGCCTGCCTTTAGCTTTGCAGGTAAATGTTTAACATAATGAGTTATCTATTTTTTTTTATTAAATTATACATATAATAATTGTAATTATTGCAGATATGGGTCTATAAGATTGTCTCCATTCTAGTTGATCAGTATGTGAGGGAGGAGATACATGCATCCCTTGGATGTACAGGTGGCGACCACAAGATAAGCCCTTTGCAAAATAGTTATCGGCTATCCTCGACGTTCCTGTGGTGCGTATTATACAGTTGCATTTTTTATTGTATGTCATTTTCGAAATCTCGATACGTGGTCAGTAATTCAATTAAATGTCAATATGTCAACTTGAAGTCCTCACTGAGCTGACACTATTGATCGAGGAGGGGGGTCAGGCTTATATCCATAATCTGTTGAAAGTGCGTGTTGCTTGAGAAAGGCCTGAGTCATCGTGGATCGGGATACGGTATGTTAATTGAATATAATCTGTTGATTATTATTATAATTTTTGAATTAAGTTATTTATTTGTAATGCTTATTTTTAGGAGCGACGTCAATTATCACCTCCGTCGAGGGTGTCACATTCCCCGAGGCTCCGCCGAGGGTGTCACCTTCCTACATGAGATCACCGTCTCCTGCGTCCAGACACATCCCACGTTGATCTACTGCACGTAGTCAGAGTGCTTCCATCAATGATATGTTCCAACCTATGATGGAGATCAGAGGCGACGTAACTAACTTACGAGGCGAAGTACCTAACTTACGACGTGATATCGGGATAGTACAAGTCGGTTTAGGATACTTTCATGCTGAGGTTGTAGTGATATGGGCGACATAGCATGCTTGCGTGGGATTGGCATGTGGGACTGGCAAGTATAGGGATGGAGGGGGTGGCAGAAGGATTGGCGGCTATTAGGACGGAGGGACTAGCGGCTATCGAGATGGAGGGGGTAACGGAGGGGCCGATGGTTATCAGGGGCGAAAGGGTCAGATGGGATATGTTGACTCGTCGTGGGCATCAGATGATGCATTAGCTTCATTTTTCGATGGCCCGATGGAGATGGAAGATCAGGCCCCGATGAAGACGAAGGTGGAGGTGGAGGGATTACCCGAGACGAGGAGGGTACCAGTGGCGGAGGTCGGGAGGGTGCCGAAGGAGGAAGAAGTACCCGAGGTCGAGAGGATGCCAGAGGATGAAGGGGTACCCGAGGCGAAAAGGGTGAGGGTATCGAAGGAGGAGGGATTACCTAAAGCGGAGGGGCTATCAGAGATGGAGGTGGTGAGGGTGCCGAAGAAGAAGGGGATACCGGAAGAAGGGGTACCGGAGGTGGAGGTGGTACCATCTTAGACGTCAGACTCGTCGAACGTAGTTTTTGTGTCGGAGGGGAGGAAGGAGGTGATCCCGATGGTAGGTGAGGGGATACTGGAGGTCGGGAGGGTGCCGCGTAGTGTTGACGTACCTGAGCTGGTGGTTGGCAAGAGGCCGAGGGTGCCATCACAGTACATCGTTTCTCCCTTTACCATGGAGGTCAAGAAGATGATGTTCATCAATGGCACGTACCCCAATTTATTTAAAAAGGTGGACCACGCCAAGTGGAAAGCGTTCGAGACGGAATGGAAAGCAATTAGGCGCTGGCACATCTATACTTCTTTTAACAATTTCTTTTCTTATTTTTTCAGAGCCAGCCACAGGATTGCTCAGAAGATGATCTCGAACGCTTACAAGTAGTTTCACGACATCACCATGATGTAAGTGAAATAGTAATATTGTTATTTATTATGTATACATATTTTTGAATTTTGAATTTATGAAATTAAATAACTCATTTTTTAATTAGTGTTTCCTGATATAGCATATTGACTTCGCCATGGATTTGCTACGAGATTGAGCTGAAAGACATCCAAATCATTCAACATTCCTGGCCGACTTATATTGAACACTGAGTTCATACGTGCCATTAACATTGAATACTAGACACTCTCAGCTATAGGTAACGAGTACACGGTGCCTACATACATGATGGAGTGGGTCGTAGAGATGTGACTAAGTGTCGGGGGAAAGCCATGGGAGGGTTGTACACATCTGTACATATCGGTGTGTGTGAATCATCACTACATTGCAGTGGAGATTGTATTCGTCGACTCGACTATATATGTGTATGACCCTAATCATTCATGTCTGACACAAGGTCAGCTCGAGCAAAATTTGGAGTCAGTATTTGTGATTGTTCCCATGCTAGCTAAACGAGTGAACATCACTGTGTAGAGCAGATTGGCCACCATGCGAGACATGACGACGGCGAGGCAGCAAATATCGTAAGTGTTTGTAATTTTTTGTATTTACAACTTACATTCTAGTTAGACGATAATGTGCTAATACAATATTGTTTAATTGTAGGGATGTTTGCGGCATGTTCGTCTTCAAGTACATAGAATTTTTGAATGTAGTGCAGAAAATTGATACAATCAACCTTAACATGGATACAAAATTGGAAAAATAAATTATCATGTGATTTATTTGAATTTAATGGTAATCTGTAAATATTAGAGTCATGCTTTTTTAAATAATTGTACATATTGTAATATTTAAATATTGTATATTTCATTCATTGATTTGTAATTACGAAATAATTGTAAAATGTATATTATTTATTTAATATTTAATTATCGATTTTGTAATTTATATGTTTATTTAAATGTTTTGTGAGGTATTTATAATGTTTGTGTATATTGAGGAGAACACACTGTATTTTAAAAAATCTACTTCAAATACTACGAAATTAATTAATGAAATATTAAAATAAAAAACTAAATCTAATAATTAACATAAATAGTATGCACAAATAATTAATATCAGTGTTATAAATAATGTTATATAAACTTTAATTACACATTTATTATGTTGTCATGTAGAGGGATCTGACTTGTACAAAATCTTCTAGTATGTTCTGTTGCACCGCACCTGCCGTACTTATGAGGTCGAAAAATTCTCTCGTCGATGATATTCTAGACGTACGTGTACATCCAGGAGTACGTGGGCCGACTGCTGGTTGCAACAAGTTATTTAATGAGAGAATGTGATCAGGAACTTTCCACTCGACTTCATTCGGTACATGAAATATGGTTTCGACATACGCTGCTCTCCAAGAACCAGTCGTATAATAAGCACTGCATAAGGTGTGTGGTGAAATTCCTCTTTACATAACCACTGCCACTGTATGTGTACATGAAAAACTTTCCAACTGAAATTGTCTATACGTTCACGTGTTATCATTCAAGTTGATAACATCTCACGGAGAAGCGAAACTATTCCTGTGGTTTTATATATACATTTCTCGTCACCTCTAGAGTCTTGAAGAGTTTATCTTCCTAAGTTAGGGTTAGCACACTTGTGCAACTCTGTGATTCCTAACATTGATCATGAAACCACTGTTGCAACTTGTCATGAATATTCTCAAGCACTGCGAGAATCGGTAACTCTCGATCCTTCTTGAATAAAGCATTGAGCGACTCCGCATTGTTCGACGTCATTATGTTGTATCGACGTCCTGAAAAATGTGATCATGTTCAATGTTCGATTTCCATCTTTGGTAGGTACTCCCATACATCATAAGATTTACTTTCTATTTCAACCATGAACTTTTCAAACTCTTGAAAACTGTAAGCCTCTGCAACTCTCCAAAACAACGTGACGATGCTCTTACTTCGATACTTGGTCTTTAGATTTCACTGTATATGATATATACATAACCATGATGTGCCTTTGGGAAAACTTTCGATGATTCCGTTAATTATTGACTGCCCTTGATCGGTTATGAATGCAAAGTTTTCGACATCCCCAATTACTTATCTCAACTTTGTGAAAAACCAACGCATCACCAGATCATTTTCTCCGTCGATTATGCCGAATGCAAAAGAGTAAATTTGGATGTTGCATCTTTATATGTTGTAAAAATCAACTTGCTCCCGTATCTCGCCTTAAGGGTTGTACCGTCAACTAGGATTAGGGGTCGCATTGCGTTTCGAAATCCTCGAACGCATTGTCCAACGGCATAAAAAAATACTTGAAGCGATTCTCGTCATATTCTCAATAAAAAATGTAAATCCAATATTAATTTTTTCCATATTATAGCAAAATCTGACCAATTTAAATGAACAATAATCATAATTTAAATAATTAATTAAATATTAAATAAATTGACAAATTAACAATTGAATTAAATAATTAATTAGACATTAAATAAGCAACTGATTAAATAATTAAATAAACAATTGAAATAAATAATTAACTAGACATTAAATAAACAATTGAAATAAATAATTAACAATTAAAATAAATATTAAATAAACATTTAAACAAAGAAATACCTGACCAATTTAGCATAACTTTACTCGGTTGAACCCATTAAGTCCTCCAATGTGCATTCTTTGGCCTTCCAAGCTTTCTGATAGCTTATGACCATCTCGTACTCTCGACGAACATCATTAATGATGTTCGAAGGTTTGTAGATCGTTCATGGGTCCTAAAACTTGTGCATTACTTCTCGACCAATGAATCATGATCGGGTTTGTCTGTGATCATTTCAACGAATACCCACTTCGCAAGTATGTTCCCGTGCATACTTACGAATTACAAAGAACTCATTCGTGTCCATTTTCGTTGCTCGCAAATGCCAAAGGTAACTGTTGTCAACGCAAACAGTTGTGTAAGTCGACTTGTTTGATTTCTTCACTTTAAACTTAAAATTGTGCTTCAAAGAAATTCGTCGAACAGCTTCCTGCAAATCTTTCTTCGCGTTGAACAGTTGCTCGACGTACAAATCATCATCATCGGGGACTACACGCGAACAATTAGAGGACCGTGCACTCGGTCCAGCCTGTGAGCTCCCACTCGACTCATGTGTCGACGGGATAAAACAATCAAATTCTTATTTGTAAAGTAATTATCTCTTTTGTTGTCTTGAACTACCGAGCAAATTCTGTGCGTAACAGTGAGATCATAATGAGGAGTACGGTCTCTGGAATAGCCACAACATCATCTCGAACTATCTCCACTGTGTCCCAAAACTCATTCACATTACGATCCCCTCCATCGAAATCTTCGTGTTCACATTCTTCTTTATCAAAGTTACGCAAATAAGAATCGCACGTTTCTAGTTCAATTCAATTAAAACCTTCATTTCAATTCCAGAAGTAATCATTATAGGTGGAATTGAAATGGATATATACTCGCCCATTAGAAATCTTAATTCCATGTCGTACTCATAGGGATCGACTTTGAGCAAGTTCTATATCTCATTATACATTTCTACATATGATGTACTTGATGTTAGCACAACTGCAGTATAATCATGTCTTTCACTCGTCCATTTCCACACCCATCAATCATTTTCATTCTTTTCAAATTCACCAAAGTAACAAATCGGGACACCAGTCGATCCCATATATGTATTAGGAAACATCATTTATTAAAAAAATTGTAATTAGGGGGATAAAAGGAGGAAAACAATATGCTAGGCACGACAAAAATGGAAAAAAAAAAAGGATAAAAATGGCTCGGAATGGTCTAGTCGGTAGTCTTTCTCCGCTTTTTCGATTTTGTGTTAGTTTTTACCGAACATTTTTGCTAAAAAAAAAAAATTATACATCCGTTTAAAACTGTAATAATTTATCCTTATAAAATTATACGTTGAAATAAGACTTAAAAATTCAAACAATGTACTAATTTAACTAAAACGAAATTAAAAATAAGTATTTATACTTACCAATTTTGAGTACCGGTTGTGAGTAATATTTTTTTGTTGAGCATTTGATAATTTTGTGAAATTTCAATGTTCAAGGAGATGAAGAGGAAATTCCTTTTTAACTTTGTTGGAGAATCTGATAAGGAAAGTGGGTTCGTTTTGAAATTTAAGTAGGAGTGTTTGGGTTTATTAATTTTTTTAAATGAGGGTATTATTGTTTTTTGAACAAATAATATGTTTTTGTAATTAAAAAATATAATAAGGGCAAAAATAATATTTAATCTTCAAAATTCCCTTTTGGTGAATGACAAAAAAAGGTTGGTTAATGTGGCAAAGTAGTAATTTAACTTGGTTAATTTGAAGCTCGTTTGGTACTCTTTTTTTTCAAAAATGTATTTTTCTCTTTTTAACCACACATTCTTTCTTAAAATAATATTACAGATAAATTAAATTTTATTTTTATTTTTCAACCATATATTTTTCATCAATTTAATATTTTAAATTACATTTTTACATAAAAATGTTCCAAGCACTCTCGAAAACTAACGAATGAGGCCCACTTATTTGTACACTTATTTGTATCAAAATAAATTCAATAGCGTTTTACTGTTTCTTTCCTATTTTTCTTCATGTGTAATCCCATTTTACCCTTTTACCCTTTGCAAAACCAATTGAAATAATTCCCAAAAATCAAAACTTTTTACCCTAGCCGCCGCCGGACCGCCGACCACCGACCGTCCTTACTGCCACTCCTGGTTTGCCGACTTCCGTCTCAGCTTCTGCCGACCACGAACCGTAAGTAATTTGCTAATTTTCCTCCGACTGTCCAACAAGGTTACAAGAAACTCTTTCAACTTTGGGGTTTATTTTTGTTATTCAGAAAATGGTTTCTCAGTTTTTTGGGATTTTTTTTTTTTTTTTTTTGTTTAATTGTAGGTGAAGCTGAATCATTTTGTCATTTTGATTACTTGAAGTATTGTGATACCGCTATTTGCTATTCTTACGGAGGTATCTGGATTTTTTTGGAAGTTTCTCTGTTTTGGGTATCTGGGTTTGTCGTATTTTCCGCTTGTAAGGTTGTTATGCATATTTTCAGAAAAAAATAGCTTAATTTTCGAGGTGAAAAATTTCAGTTCTAGATGGTTGTAGGAAGCTGATCATTTTGGGTTCATTGATTTTGAGCTTGTATTGAAACAAAGCTTGGATTTCATTTTTAATTAGAGAGCGTAGAAGGGAGTGGAGGGGTTAGGTTTGATTGTCCAGGCATTCACCCTTCATTATTTTCCCTGGAGACTGACCTCAAGTGGGATCGAAAATCTGATATGAAACATAGTTTCTGAGCCTGTTAAAAGCTCATTTTGTAATTATAATTATGGGTTTATGAATTGGTTAGACTCAGGTGGATTTATGGTATTTAAATAACATGGGGTTGAGAGATTGGCAAACTTAAGGGCGCCGGAGAGTTTTTCTTTTTTATCCTTTTGATGATCATCTAGCTGCTAGTGCTAGTTGGATTAGGTACTGATGGTTAGGAGTTGAATATTTCAACTACGATTTATAAATACCTTGTATTAGGCACTGAAGGTTGGGAGTTGAATAATTTAACTACAATTTATAAGTACCTTTATTATTTGTAATAGCTTTTAGTAGCTGGTTTGAAATTTCTTGTTTTGTCTCCTGTTTTATGGCTTTTCCTTGTAATTTAACATTAAAAACTGACCAGATCAAAACCCATGAACTGAGATTGATTAGCAAAAGAAATGATATTTTAGGGTTGATGATTTGATTACACAGTCTTATCAGGTTCCCAAGCTGAATGTAATTAAAGGTGAATAGTATTTACCTAATTATTTGAAACATTGTTGATTTTGTCATTTTATAATATAATTTTTTTGTATAATATATTTGTTTATTGTTTTAATATTAAGTTTTAAGGTAGCAATGTGTTGCACAATACACTATTGAATTTTGCATTTACGTTGATCTTGGGGGCCTAATTTATGGACTTCGTTTCGGGCTCGACAATTGCAGGACCAGCCCTGAATAGAGGTGAAGAAAATGGCAGTCTTACTTAGAAGAGCACTAATTTCTTATCGGCACATATCATTTGCTCTTCGAACCAGCTCTCTTCAATCCCACCGTTACCTTTCTTACTTAATTTCCACTTCTCCTTGCAATACGCACCAATCTGCCATAATTAGCAGCTTTTTGAACGCTCCAGCTACGAATTTCCTTCTATTTGGATCTCGAAGAGGCTTCGCCAAAGGAAGGAAACAACCAATCAGTAATGTCTCTTTCTCTTGTATTTTTGCTTTTTTGGACTCTTACTACTTTGTGTGAATTGATCTTGCGGTTTAGTACCATGATTTTATTGAATTAATTTACCTATAGTATGTATTTTGCTAGTGTACTTGTGTCTTTTAGAATTATTAATAGTCTAGTTTAAGCCAAAGAAGTAAAATTTCAAGCTTGGAAAGTGTAGCGTTTAGCATACATGTGAAAGCTAGTCATTTTTTTCTTTATTTCAATCTCGAAGAGGCATCCCAATCAAAGGAAACAACAAATCAATTCTCTCCCTTTCTCTTCTTTTTTTGATTTCTTAACACACTAATTTGTATTTGAATTAAACTTGTGGTTTACACAGCGACTATCTTACTGAATTTGTTTGGTCCCATACCTCTGAGGTAATTTACCAATAAGTATGTATTATGCTCGTGTACTTGTTTAGTTTTGAATTATCAAATTTGAAAGGATTAAGGAATAATGGAATTTAGTAGAAGAATGGATAAATGAGTGCTATCTATGATGGAGCCTCTTTAGCCCAGGGCACAAATGGTAAAAGAAAAATAAAAATCCTAATGTACTAATTTGCTGCCCATTCCAAATATGAAATTTTAGTCACCTCCTGTTATGAGTCGTTACCCTCTGTAATCCCATTATCTATTTTTATGCTAAATCAAAACCCAAAATCATTCAGGTTCCCAATTCCCTTTATTTCCTACATGTCCACAATAAAGTATATCACCATTTCATATATTTTTCACGATTATTGTGTCTGAGGATATGGTAGGGATTTTAAGTTTTTGTACTTACATTAGAGTTTTGAATTGAATATGCTCTTTTAATACTGCTTATAGTACATAGCTATCTCCTTCCTCTCAAATAGCCAACACTAGGTATCTGAGTCTTATTTATTTATTTATTTTTTTTTCTGAGATTTCGATGATCTTTTTCCATGAAAGAAAGTTTCAAGTCAATCCTAGTTTTTTTGGGCCTTTTGATGTCTGAAATGCAATTTTTTTTTTTTTTTTTTTTTTTAACTGAAGTTTGTTGGGATTTTTGAGTTACTGATGGTTTGATGGTTGATATTGTATCAGGACTCTGAATTCTGATATAAAGAAACTGAATATATTATTACTAGGGGTGATTCTTTTTCCTTTATTTGCTTAATTATGACCATTGATTTGAGAATGAGCTTCAAATAGCATTACTATCATCTGTTCTTTTATTGTTTTAAATTTTTTTTATTTTTAATTTTTTCAAATTCTATGTGCAGATGAGTTAACAATTTATGATTTTAAATTGTCATTGTTTATTTATTTTTCTGAGAGTACTAGCTTGATTTTGGTATTCGGCCACTGAAAAGGACACAAACATTTTTCTAAATTTTTGCCCAGTTAATCTATATTCAATGGGTATTTGGTTGGTTCTATATGATGTACAGCTTCTGGTCTTATATAGATGGAGTTGATTTACTTTACATCTGAGGTTTTATTTTATTTTTTTATTTTTTGAGAGGAGCAAGATGAAGATGAGGAAGAGCTGGAGGACACAGAGGAAGATGCAAACCTAGGGGCTAACGTTAAAGCTGCTTCAATCTCTCAAATGGAGTCAGCTGTTGATGCACTGTCACGTGAATTGGCTAAATTGCGAACTGGAAGGGCATCAGCAGGTACGATAATGACTTGCTAAGTTGTCATTGTATTGATGCATTTGCTTAACAGTCAATTCATCGGCTGAAGCCCTATGCCATGCTGCTTTAAACAATAACAGGAGGTTGTTTAGCATGCTGACCTTTTATGAAATGCATTTGTAGGGATGCTTGACCACATTATGGTCGAACATTTTGGTATTAAGACGCCTCTTAACAGGATGGCTGTTGTCTCGGTGTTAGACCCAAAGACCCTTTCCGTGACTCCCTATGACCCAAATGTAATATGTTATAACTTCATCCAGATCAGTGCCTTTATTTATTTTTCAGGTTATCTAGCTAAATTGGATAGTTGAGATTGACTGATCTTGCAGGCCCTAAAAGAGTTGGAGAAAGCTATAATTTCGTCTCCATTGGGTTTAAATCCTAATACAGACAACCAACGATTGATTGTACCAATACCTCCGTAAGAATTCTATTTCCTTGAAATAAGTTCTGTCATTTTATTTTTACTTCTAGGAGTGAGGTCACTTCAGCCTATCGATTAGAAACATTGTTGAGAAGGATGCTACCTTACTTTGAAGAGGGGAACAATTTCAGCTAATGCATCAGTTTTCACCCTTAAATTAAGTTGCTAATAAGTAAATTCTCGTTTTTATGGGCAGAAAACTTTAGTTTGTGTAAAATAAACTTCTTATACTAATTTGCTAATTAATATTTTTCATGCTTGCAATGGGCAGAATGACCAAGGAGCACATACAAGTGAGTCTTGATTACTTTCTTCTCTGTTCAAACTTTCATTGTGTTCATCAACTTCTAATAACATAAGATTGTAATAAGAGCTAATAATATTGATGCCCTAACATCTCTTTACCAGGCTGTGTGTAGGGTGGTTGCCAAATCTTCTGAAGATGTTAAACAAAGTATTCGAAGAGCCCGCCAGAAGGTATTTTCGCATGCATACTTCTCAACTTCTATTGTGCAACCTATATATTCAAGTAGCTGATTTCATGTCATTGTACTGAAAAAAGGTTCCATATCCTTCGGCTTCAGAATTTCATGTGGTGGAGGCAAACCGAAATAACCACTTCATTCTCTGCTAAACGATGCATTCCATTTTCACTTTTCTTTTATTATTCTCTTTCAAGTTGCAGTTCTTGCCCTCCAAATCTCCAACATTGTGACTTGCACATTCTTTATCTGAAATTTCTTGACACATAAAATAGAATGAACTTGGGAACCATTACTTTCTCAAGTGGTTAATCATATTTTTTCTCATGAAATTTCTTTGCTGTGCGTGGCTTAACTTTGAATAATAATATTGTCACTGGTAGAAAATAATACTTCCTTCACAGTTATTATGTTGCTTATATCTATAATTATAATTTTACGTATGGGCAATTCCTTAATATCTTGTTCATTCGCATCCTGTTCGACAAAAGGCCCATTTGTATACAATAATCGCATTGTAGCGGGTTTAGTGGTAAAAAGTGTGATTCGTTCTATCATGAACTTTCCATCTGCAGTCATTGGACACTATAAAGAAAGCAGTGCCCAAAAAGAAGGACAAAGATAAAGCAGGTTCGAGTATTTCGGCAGACGATGCAAAAAGATTGGAGAAAGAAGTAAGTTATATTAAGCTGCCGATGAAACTCAGTCTTCGAAAGATTCAATTTTAACTCATTTGCCCCTTCATGCTCTCAGATTGACGACTTGACTAAAAAGTTCATCAAGACAGCCGAAGATATGTGCAAGGCCAAGGAAAAGGAAATCACTGTAGGATGAAGGTTGACTTTCAGTACTACCAAATTTCATGTACATTACAATTTTCCATCTTCTAACAGTTGAGGTTTAATAAGTTAATATTTATGAATTTGATTGTTTCTGTGGATTCATTTGAGGAATTCTACTGTTTGCACAAGAGAAAAAATAAAATTAGTTGAATCTATTTCCTTAGTTTGAAAATTTTCGACTTCTTTAACTGAGAATTCAGTAGTATGTTGCTGGAGTTCAATTTTAAAATGTCTGAGAATCTTTACTCGTGATGGCGCCAGGCTCCTCTCTTGTGCTTATGTCATCGATTTTGAGTTGAAAATCACAGCATTTGATAAGCTTGAGCCAAATCACTGGTACTTCAGTATGACCTTAGAACGTGTCAGTTATGCACGAAAAGTTAAGAAATTTATGGGGAAAAAAATAATGGATTGTGGGGGCAGTGTCAAAAGGTATTATATGTTTCAATTTCATCGCAGCACATTCCTCCTTGTCCACTATCAGTGGAAATGAATCTTTGCTTTATTCACCTTAAAGAGTGACAAGTCAACCATCTCTTGGCCGGCTTTTGGGGGATCGATTCAAATTTTTTTTTCCTCATATAGAAAAACTTTCGCCTCTATCCCTAAATTGAGAGGGGCCAAGGTGCCCGATCTCTAAATGAGTCAACTATGGAACGGCTATCGAACCGTATGACTCCGACTCTCGTGGATATGGAATTGAGATGTACACAATCGTTTTAAGCTCTTTTACAACAAATGGGTCAAAGTGAAAATCTAAAGAATGGTAAGAATGACTACCATTTCAAGTCTCGAACAATAGTTGTCCAATTGAATTGAAGTTAAATTCATTTTATTTTAAGCCCCTGTTGGAGCTCAATTCTTGCTTTCTCATTATTTTTTTCGACAATATTCATTTTTAACCACACATTCTTTATTAAAGTAATTTTACACGTAAATCAAAAAAATTTCATTCTTTTTTAACAACACATTTTGCATTAATCACTATTTCATAATATATTACTTCAATCAATTAATGGGGTTCAAATGGTGCCTAAGTTTAACTTAATCAAATCAAGTTAAAAATTATGAAGCAAAGCAACTTTCGTTTAAAAAAAAAAAAAAAACAAAAAAAAAGCTCTTTTCATCAACATCACATTCCAACATTGATTTAAATGCTATACATTCGCACAATATTCATATGTATCTATCCCAGTTTAAACCTATCCCTAATACAATTTCAAATATTCATCCCCATAATTTTATTAAGAAAGGAAAAAATGAATATGAATTTACAAAAATGGTTGAAAACATATCCGTAAGTCAATTACCACTTTTTAATGCAATGGCAAATGTCTAAGTACATTTTTGATCTTGAACTCTATGGACAGAGTTTTTAGGGAAGAAAAATAGGGGTATTTTTATAGGAGGTCTAGTCAAATCATTCAAAACTTGTTTAGGCCCAACTTACTATAAAAATGTTTTTGATGCCTTTTTTAGGTTAAAATGTCCAAATTATCATTGTATATATTGTTGAAATATCCCAAACGCCCTTAGTATATAATGATCACAATGCCCATTTTTCAAATTATAACAATTAATTTCCCTACTTTGCCTTTTTTTTTGAAATTCCAACTTTCTTCTTCTTCTTTAGTTTATCTATAATTTTGTATTTCTTTGTTTTTATTTATTTTTTATCTAGTTTTACTCGAAGTATAAAAAAGCACATTCAAAGAAAAAACCCTTATATTTCTGCATTTTATATTGGTAAAAATATTCTTCTCATTTTTAATTATTTTTTAAACTTTTAGTTTTTTTATTTGTAAATATATCTATTGCCATTTCTGTTTATTTAAGTATTTGAATTTATTTTTCGATCTCAAGTGACTTTGAAAAATAGAATCTCGTATATTTTAATTATAGAATCGAAATGTAGGTTTTAAACGACTGTGGTCGTTTAGTCGTTTAAAACCACTGTAGAAACGACTGCAGTCACTTTAGATTACTATAATTGATTATTTGCTAATTTTCTAAAATTTTACTATTCTAATTATATATATGGACTCAACAATATAGATTGCTATATTTTATGGTTGTGATTTTATTAATGATAATGAAGGAAAATGGATATGGAAACGAAGCGGGAGTGATGAATGGTGGAAGGAGTTTCAATATCTTCAGATACTTCATCCCATGATCCATATTGTGAAGTGCTAAACATTTGCAAATTTGATTCATCTTCACATGAAGTTGAGATAAGATTGCTTCTACTTGGAAATGGACAGTTTTCAATTCCCATTAAAATTACTTCAGACAGGCAAGTGCAATGGTTACTATCTCTCAACAAAAAAATTCTCATTGTCCAATTTGTGTAATCCTTGTGAGCAAAGATCTAGTTGACCATCCATAAGAAGAAGATAATGATTCATTTTATCAAGTGGAAGATGAAGTTCATTGTGAAATGCAATATAAAGGCAGCAATCTTCATTGTGAAATGGAACCGGATGATAGCAATGAAGTTGATTGGACTGAGAATATTAATTGAGATGAGTTGGAGAAATCCCAAGACAAAATGTGGATATTACTGAATATGGTAACACTATCGTTTTCTTTACACGTGGATCCTAGATGCTTCAAAACAATAGAGAAGAAAATCATTTTATCAATGAGCACCTTGTAGTTTCAACTCTTTCATCACATGTGATTCTCGAAGATGCAGATTTAGAAGATTGTAAAATTTCAATAGCAAAAAAGATCTTATGATGGAAGTCCACATGCTTGCAATAAAGTTCAACTTCGAATATAGAGTAAAGAAATCAAATAAGGAAGTCTATACATTTGTTTGCATAAATGGAAATTGCAAATGGCGTTTGCGAGCAACTAAATTCAAAAATTGTGATTACTTTCAAATTTGCAATTGTCGAAATAATAATAAGCAGGTAAGATCGTGAGTTGTTGGAAGACATATAATGTCTAAATTTCAAAACCCCAACACTATACATAGACCTACAGACGTCATTAATGACATGCGCCGAAAATTCAAGGTAAAAATGAGTTATCAGAGTGCACGGAAGTCACGAGAATGTGCTTTAGAAGTTTTAAGAGATTCATCTGAGGATAGTTATCCTAAATTGGGTATATGTTATCATATTTTGGCTAGAACTAATCTTGGAACAACATTGTCTTTAGAGATTGACAGTGAAAACCGCTTCAAATAATTTTTTATGGCCTAAAAAGCATCGACACGGACGTGAGACATGTTGACATGTGAATTTTTGAAAAAGTTCTGACACGATACGTCGCAGACACGATTACAATATTATTTTTTTAGTTTATTTTAATTTTGCATTCTAGAGTAATAATTTTTTTACACTTATTTTATCATATATAAAATGATAAATAAAAATCAAGCTTGACATTAAATTCATACATGTTTCTTAATAACACAAGTTCAAAAAGTAAAAACAAAATTAATTACATCATTTATCTTGAAACTCTTCAACATCTTTATCTTTGTCATTAGCAAATACTATCAACTCCAACTTAGTGATGGCAATTTACCCCGCCCTGGTGTCACCCCGCCCCGAATGGGCAAAAAAACCCGCCCCGTGGCGGGGCGAGGATGCCCCGCCCCGAACCCGCCCCGTGAAGAAAAAGTAAAAAAAAAAAAAATTAAAAATAATTTTATTTCTAAACAATTTATCCATTAAAAACTCATTTTAAATTTGTATTTTATTATCTAATAATAACATAATTCGAAACTTTCAAAATGTAAAAACTAAAAATAATAAATAATAAAAAAAATTAAACAGAGCAAAAAGTTGCCCCGTCCATGCCCCGCCCCGCCCCGCCCCGCCTGCACGGGACGGGGCGGGGTTTTTGCCAAACCGGGCGGAGCGGGGTGGGGGTGCCTTGCCCCGAACCCGCATCGTTGCCATCACTACTCCAACTCCGGTTCGTCTAGATATAAATTAGCAACTTCAAGCACATCAACATCTTCAAATTTATCAAATGCATATCCACTGATATCCCACATTTTAGTCTCTTATTGTGAGTATTGTGCACTCCTCCTAGACTCTTAGACGAAGATTTCTATGGACAAAAACCAAATCTTCCGCCCATTTGGAGTTAGCTTATTCCGTTTAAGAGAGTGCAAAAAAGAATAAATACTCCAATTTTGCTCACAACAAGATGAAGAAGATGGTTGTCCCAATAATTTTAAGGCATAACTTTGAAGCATAGGTGTGCAAGCACCATAAATAACCTACCACGTCTTCAGGTCCAAGCAGTAATGATCATGAATAGATTCAAAATCACAAAAGTCGTCTTCCATAGTTAAGAATTTGGCATACTCCTTATTCACCGTATTACGCCTTCATGTGACAAGTACCTCTTAAAGTATTTTAATCTTTCTCTTGAAATCTCTATATCTCTATGTGGAGCAAGTCGAGTAGAATCCTCATTAAGCCATTCCTCGCTATAGTACCAAAATGAGAAAAAGAAATTTAAAGAAATGACAATTCATTCAATAATTAACTAAAATATCAAATACTATGAAGTAAATAAACAATAAATGTATGAATTAGATTTAAAAATTACCTTGATTTATAGAATGAGATAGCAACGAAGTGGAGTGTTATTTGAACAACATTGTAGAATGATGATTCCTCGTCTTGAACATTTTTCTCATGCCTATAAATTGTTCCTCTCACTTTCTCAATCATTCTATCCCACATGTCGTAAACCAAGTGAAGGCAAGGTTTATCCGTGTCACAAAATTTAAGCATGTCATAAATGGGAGAAGTGAAGGAAAGAACATAACTTATAGAGTCCCACCAAAGATCATCAAGCACTTTCAATTTCACAAAACTTACCTTCGTCATGTCATCTTCTTGATAAAATGACTATTTTTCACTAATAACCAAAGCTTGGAGACCATGTTGGATAAGCTTAAATCTTTTTAACATGACAATAATATAAGCAAATCGTGTCTCCGCTACGAAAAGCAACTTCAAAGGCACAAATTCATTAAACATTGCTAGTCTCATGGAATGGTTCATGATAAAAGCATTATCAATGGAGTTCAAGCTGTCTATCAAAATGCCCATCATTGTCATTGCATATATCATATAAAAGGTAACTTTAATGATGGTAACTCGAAAAATTGAGATTTTATTACTTTTTAAGAAAGCAGTAGAGTTATATATTTTAAAAGAGTTTGGAAACTATACGAGTGAAATTGAGAGAATTGATATTAGAGCTAGGAATTTTTAGTCAAAGCACCTTTCCATACTTGGGCAGGTAACACTTTCAAGGAGACCATTACAATATCATAACATCGAACAATACAGAGTCACTGAATTCGGTATTTAAGAAAGATTGACAGAATTTGATACTTGCATTGATTGAGAGTATTAGAAAAAGATTGCAGAATTGGTTTTATGAGGGGTGTGCGAATGCACAAAGTTGTACAAGTACTCTAACTCCAACAATTGAAGATAAACAGCATAAAAATGTTGATAATGCCAAGAAGTTTGTTGCTGAGCCCATCGATCAATTCACGTATGATATGAGGAACGACACCATGAATTTTGCAGTAACTTGGATGAAAAACTTGTAGATGGTTTAAATTAGAACATTTACCGTACGAGCATGCAGTAGTTACGGTGAAGAAGAGTGGCTAATCAATTTACTTGTTCGGGTCTCTGTATTATGCTGTTGAATATTGGAGAGTAGCTTCTAGTGATACTATTTTTCCTATGCCAAATGAAGTTGAGTGAGAAATTCCTGAAACTTTTGGTTTTCTCAATGTGTTGCCCTCGTTAGTATGATGAGGAGGTGGACGTACTAAAACAACAAGGATTCCGTCTAGTAGAGAGTTTCCCAAAAGTCACAAATGTGGGTGTGCCACAACTGGGCAAAACCAGCTAACATGTACAAGTCAGATATCTTTAGCCGATAGAAGATTAGAAGGTTAGTATATTATTTGTTTAGTTGATAGCACGTCGTTTAGATAACAATGCAAATTGATTTCTACTTATTACAATTTATGTTTTATGTTGTGATTTTTTGTTGTAATAAATGCCAAATTTGTGTTCTATGAATATTGGGTAGCTTTCTTATAGTCTTTTATTTCATATAATAAGTGATAATGAAAAACAAACTCTGATCATTTTAAACTACTACAATAATTTTCCCTCAAAACAAAAACAAACGACTCCCGTCATTTTCATGAAAATGATGGTTGCCAAATTTGTGTTCTATGAATATTGGGTAGCTTTCTTATAGTCTTTTATTTCATATAATAAGTGATAATGAAAAACAAACTCTGATCATTTTAAACTACTACATTAATTTTCCCTCAAAACAAAAACAAACGACTCCCGTCATTTTCATGAAAATGACGATAGTCATGTAACATGATTGCAACCATGTTTCAAATTCGCATCACTTTTTCGATAAATGCTCATTTTTCTATGCATTTTTACATGATTGCAGTCATGTTTCAAATTCGTATCTCATTTTTTGATTATTTGCTCATTTTTCTATACATTTTTGTAAGAAATATTTTGAAATAAAACCAAACATGATTTAAAATGTTATACATTATGATTTAGCTTATCCAAACCAATCGCCTGAATACTTGGAACATTATGATTTAGCTTATCCAAATCAATTCGCATCTCATATTTCATTATATATTGTTTTATCTCGCATAGAAGAAACTAAATATGGTATACTTGAACATTGTTAGTGGAGCACGATGAATTGTGTATAATGGAGTTCGTCTTCTTATTCATTTTAAACTAATAAGTCGAAATCAAATAAATGCGATATATAATGTTAGAAGTTTGATTCTCATCTCATATTGCATTATATATTATCGTAAGTCAAATACTTAGAATCTAAATACGTTATACTTGAATATTGTTAGTAGAGCACTATGAATTGTATGTAATCAAGTTCGTCTACCTATACGTTTCTAAATGAGATACATTATAAACAGCTGGAGTCTTTTAAACAACTCTAGTTGTTTAGGAAAACGAAATGGAATATTGTGAGTAGAGCACGATGATTTGTACATAATGAAGGTTGTTTTCTTATTCTTTTTAACTATTCTAAATCAATTGTAAATTGTATACTTGAAAATCGAATACAATATTTACTTAAACAATGTGTAAGGAGTACAATGAATTGTATACAATGAGGTCTGTAACAAATACCTTGGGATATTTTGTTGCTCGAGCCCGTAACAAATGCAATGCCATATTAACATGCTAAAAGCTGAATATATATAGTTATATACAAAATAATTGAATAACACAAGTAATTAGTTAACATACTTCATCTAGAAGCCATCCCTCTGGTTTCAACACATCGTTAAACTATTTTTTCACGTCTTCTAAGTTGATATGACCAACTTATATGAGACATTGAAGAAAAAAAAATACAAAATTATAAAAGAATACAAGTAAAAAGTAAAATAATACAAATTTAATGAATTGGTTAAGATGCTTACCCATCACCTAAATTAGAGTGCCATTTAAAGAAATGCTTCTTTTTAACCGGTCAATGTCTCGAGAAAGATCAACACTCTTGTTGTCAACTTGTATTCTCCATTTAGCTCCAATCATGTATGGAGAGGAAACCAGCTTTGAAGCTTTCTTAAGTCTTTTGTCTTGCTGCATGGCATCAGTTTGTTAATACATTATCTAAATTTCTCCTTCTGTGAGTAAAAACCTTCTCTTATATCCCTGTCCCCTCATTAGTCTCTATATCAATGTCAACTACATCTATCTCCTTCTCAATATTCCCTACTATAGTCTCCATCACAGGGCCCCCACCCTCAGTCTCTCTCTCAATGCTCCCTGCAACTGCCTCCTTTCCAATCTCTCCTATCTTAGCCTCTTCCACCGTCCCAACCTCAAACTCCCCTACAGCATCTCCTGCCCCAGTTTTTCACATAATATCCCTTATCTCCATCTCCCTCTAGACTTCCTCATGGTTATCTCCTTTGGTCTCAAATATTCCATCAGCCCTAAATAAATGGTCTCTGTTGAAATATTGGCTCGATCTCATCCAATTCATTATAGTATCGACCTCCTATTTATCTTTTCATATTTATCAAATAACCTCTCCAAGTGGTGTAACAATTGTCTCAACATAAGTGGTCGCAAGAAGCTTGACTGCTGGATGAAGGTGTTCGACTTGTAGGAACAAAATGTTGATACACGCGAACAGTCCCCAAACTTTGCACCTAATGGAGTAAGAAAACATGTAGTTAACATCGATTCATTGTACGAAGATTATAATTAACATTAAAATATACATACGTCATCAAAACGTATATTTGGAGAGACCCTCTCCCTCTGCCTCTGTGGTAGATCTAAATCATCATCTAGTACTATGTCACTAACATCTAGGTATCATTCGTCTTCGTAGAGATAAACATTCAAGATTGGATCTTCTTTTCTAGTTCCGTAATCGAATAAATTCACATATTGTTATTCAGTCTCATTGGGAAAAACTATCAATGAGCAATAGACTTGTAGCTGAATAATTGGCAAACAAAATCATTTTAACAATATTTGAGGTAACGCACAAAAGTAATTACGATATAGAGGATATACTCACTTGTGGATCATCCAAGACTTCAGTAATATCATGGGAATTAGAAGTGTTGATATCCAGCAACACATTCTCTGTAGCTCATTGACATGTAATCTAGCATGATACGCGTTTGCTATTCGAGGAATAGAGTCGAAACCCACACCTAAAAGAAGATGTATAAATTATTTACAAATATTTAAACTTAAATAAAAATAATATCTAAATCACAAGTTTTAACCATTTACTTGTATCTCTAGTGGAAATCCCTACAAAAAATATATGGCCTTCGGATCTTTTGAAACTCTAAGAAATGCATGTATCGTGAACTCGAAACATTTAGTTCCACATGGATATCCATTGAATAACTCTAAATCATCAACTATATCTAAGGTACGAAGATCTATGAATGTGTTTTTTCTTTGGAACTCAACATAGTATCATATATAAGCACTAAACACAACTTGTCTTTATTGTCCATGTCTTCTATCTCTTTTTCAGATGCTTCATCTAATTCTTTAGGCATAACCTTGCTAGATGTTGGAAAGTATTTATTTCTCAATCTACCATATTCACTTATATGGCTCTAATACTCCTCTTCATTAACAGGGCTTAATCCTGTGACGAGCATAAACTCGTATAGGAAGAAACCTGCAGCTTTTTCCAAGTCTAAACAAAACTACAATTCATTCTCATTGACAGATACAACCTGTTGTAGTAATAAGTTGTGAATTAGTTGCGCAGATATTTTTGTTTTCCTAATGTTGCATAGCTTACCGAAGCATGCTTCAAGAACATTTCCTTATGGACACCATCTAATGCTTTATATACTTTATCTACATTCGATATGTTAAAACATGTTGTAACCTTTACATCACATCGATCACCGTTGTTATATATGTATTCCATCCTGCAAATGGCATGAGAATATTAGTAAATCAATTGACACAAAAGTATGTAAACTTAAGATGCAATTAATCAGTAAAAAAATGACCAAAGACTATAAAGATTTTTGTTTTAAAATTCTGTTATTTTTAAATGGCATAAAGCAAATTTTTTCTTTTGATTCTCGAAGGATAATAAGTGGGCACAGGGAAAAGAATGGTGCATGCGAGAGCCTTTTCTATCTATAATATGTAATTTAATTGCAAGTTGCCATTTGGACAATCAGATGGCCGAAAAAGATTAAAAAATGAATCGGCCTTGTTCAATAGATAGATTACAAGAACTTTTTTCTTGAAGAAAAACATGGTATACATAGAGTACCAAATGAAATATTATTACCTAGCAGGGATTGTCAACCAATGTTAGCACATTCTTAACAAGACTCCCATTGTACTTTTTCAATAGTTTTTGAAAACAGAGGCAGTGACTTTTTCTTCCAAAATATCCAATAGAAAAGAACATTAAATAATGTTACAACTAAAAATTTCCTGTGGATCCATTTAATGAATTGTACATCAATTCAATTTTAAATAAAATCCCCAATCAAATTAAGAAATCAGTTTTTAACGCCTTATTGCAAACCTCGTACCCAACACTCTAATACTCCCATCATCTTAACAATCCCCTGAAGTGGTCTAATAAGATACAACCTAACAAACTCCGATTTTGATCATAGCAATTCAACAAAAAGATTGTGTACGTTACAAATTATTTCTTCACTTAACAAAGCTTTTCCAACTTTCAAACCACCTACAATCTCATCACAACCATAAAGAAATCCACAATCAAATTAAGAAATCGATTTTTAACATCAATCCATTTTTCAAAAGTAATAAAAAAGAGGGGAAAAAGCAGCAACCGTAATCCTTGTTCCTCAAAATGACAATAGACTAATCTTATTCTTGGTTGCTTGAGTCATCTACATAAATCTTTCTTTGCCACTGCATTAATCCAATGTTGCACATTATGAAAAGCCCAATAAAATCAAATCTACATAGCAGCACAATTATCCTTTGTTCTAAAAAGTTATATGCAAGTACAAGATAAAGGGGATACAATACCTATAAGAAAATGCCTGAATCAAATCTATAAGAAACTTGAGGTATACCAAAATCATTGGAAAAGAAGTATTTATTCTTTCATATTTTTGACAATGAAGTGCTTACCAAGTGAGTTGAAACAAAAATAAAATTTTAACAATTAATCTCATTCTTCTTCTTTGTTGTTATTTCTCACTGAGAAGTCACTTCTTCGCTTCGTTGATATAGCTGCTTCTTGGGTGATTTCAATTTGAAAGCCATTAGTTTTTGTTTGGGGTTGAAGGGTATAAATGAGATATAGAAAATGAAAGTTTTTTTTTAAGGGAAAATTGGTCAAAGGAGGAAAAAAAGAAAAAAACTTTCAACCGGGTCAAAAGGCCCATTACATGTATTACCACATATTTGCTCGATTAAATTCTCTATTTGCCATTAAATGTGGTGGTCGACAATTTCATTATTCAGACAAGATTGTATTGTAAGGATTTTTAATCAATAGATGGGCTTGTATGTGTGAACAATTGTGTGTTAAATTATAAGCCATCGAATTCGGTTGAGCCAAATTAAAGTGATATAATAAGATTTCGATTTTGGGCTTTAATGTATCCAATTAAAGTGTGGGTTTACATATATGTAGAGATCGGGCTCAAGTCCTAATTCTATGATGGGCCGAATTAGGTCAAAGGGTGTCCCTATATAAATAGGTTATGGTCTCCAGATCACACACACGTATTATTCATTCTCTACTGCATCCTATCACAAAGAGGAAAATGTGACTGCGTGTAGATTTGGAAGACTATACCACGAAATTAATATTGCATTAACCATGTCTGATTCAGGTACGCTTCCGTTTTAATTCTTGTATTTCTTGATGATTTAACATGAAAGATCCGATAATTTAAAGCATTAAATTATCCAATAAGTGGTATCAGAGCCTCTTCATGTTGAATCATTGAGAATCAAATAATTTAATTTGGTTTTGCAATATTTTATGAAGTTTTCAGATTTGATAATTTAGAGTTTATATTTTGTTGAATTTGAAAACTTTTACGGTATAATTTTCGTTATTTTTGTATTCGGATTAATGGTTCAGAAAAATTCAGATTTTGGAATTTCAAATTTTGGATTCAGATTGCTGTATAGTTTATAATAAAAAAAAAAAAAAAAAAAGGCCACTGGCGAGTACGCCGAGGCAAGGTTGCTGCAGCCGGTGCATTGCAGCACTGGCAATGCAGCAGCACGCAGCAGCGCCAGGCACTGCTGCCTGTGGCGCCAGCGCCACTCCACCAAGCGGCGCTGTAGTGCGCTGCCAGAAAAGGGAGGAGAAAAGAATTTTCTTCTCGGGTTTCAGTTTCTGTGTTTTTTTTTTGGGGGCGGGGGCTTCCTCTGTAAATTAGATGATTTGAGGTCCTTGGTTGTAATTAGGGTTAGAGTTATAAAATTAAGGTTTCATTCCATAACCTTTAAGTTATATTAAGTTTTGGGCCTTTAAGTTTCGGATTTAATAATTCAGTCCCTAAGTTTTTAAAATTAATTAATTCGGGCCATTAAAGTTCTGAATTTATAATTAAAGCCCTCAAACTTTAATTACTAGTTCAAATTGGCCCCCTAAGTTGATAATTAATTCAAATTGACCCCTAAAGTTTTAAATTTTCAAAATTTGATCCCTAAAGTTTTGAATTGGTCAATTTTGGCCCCTAAAGTTTTAAAATTTGTTCTAATTGATCCTCTAAAGTATTGAATTAATTAATTATGGTCCCTAAAGTTTCAAGTTTATTAATTTCCACCCCTAAATTTTGGAATTAATTAATTTAGCCTCCTTTAAGTTTTGAATTATTAATCCTAAGGCCCCTAAAGTTTAAAACTAATCAAAATATGCAAAATTGGTGATTCTCTTTCTCAAATTTTGGTACTAAAGACTCTTTTAATAGATATAATATTCGAAAGTTGGTTAATTGAAGCAACATGTTTCCAAAGCAACATCTCTTGTGAAAATTGACTAACTTAGAATGTTAAAAAGTATTTGTGCATGTGTTATTCATGGGAATATTGGTTAGCCCAAAGGAAGGTCAATATTTAGCCAAATACACGTGCATCTATGGTGATAAACGTGTGATGATTATTTAGTTTAATGTGTGATCAATAAATCGATCCAAAGAAAGGTTTATTGATTGACATGTTGTTTTATCGTCAATGTTTGATCACTACGCCAAGAGTACCGCTTACAAGTCAATATCTCTATCCAAAGACTAGATATTGATGTTGTACTTGATATCTTGTGATGGGCCCTACCATTATTTGAGATTATTATTATTTGCATATTAAAAATATTCGAAGTGAGCTATTCATAATAATCGTTCTCTAATTTAGTTTCAGGTTCTGCTGCTAATATCTCTGCTAGCATCAATTCAATTCCAATGCTAAATGGCACAAACATCAGGGCTTGGCAAGAGAATGTGATGATTGTTCTCGGAGTCATGGACCTAGACCTTGCTTTACGGGTCGATCAGCCTGCTGCACTGATGACAAGAGGGAGATGGAAAAGTGGAAACGATAGAAACGCATAAGCTTAATGGTCATGAAGCGTGCTATTCCAGAAGCATTCCGAGGCACTATGTCCGATAAGGTGACCACGGCTAAGGGTTTCCTTGAGGACCTTGAGAAAAGGTTTGTCAAGAATGAAAAGGCTGAAACAAGTACACTTTTGGCAGATCTTGTAGTAATGAGGTATAAAGGGAAAGGAAACATTCGGGAGTACATTATGGAAATGTCTCACATTGCTTCAAAACTAAAGGCACTCAAGTTGGATTTATCTGAAGATTTGTTGGTACACTTGGTTTTGATATCCCTTCTGGCACATTCAGTCAATTCAAGGTGAGCTACTACTGTCAAAAAGACTCATGGTCCCTTAATAAGCTCATCTCACACTGTGTCCAGGAAGATGAAAGACTGAAACATGAGAAGACAAAAAGTGCTCATTTGGCCACCACCTCTAAGGACAAAAGGAACAAGAAAAGGAAGATTAATAAGGAAGCTGCTGGTACGGCACCGCAAAAGATTGCACCAATTACCACGCATGATGTATAAAGAAAGGTACTCTTCTTCATTTGGTTTGTTCTGAGGTTAATTTAACTTCAGTACCTAGACATACATGTTGGATAGATTTTGGTGCAACAACTCACATCAGTATGTCTATGCAGAGTTGCTTGAGTTGTCGAAAACCAAGTGATGGTGAAAGATACATCTATGCTGGCGACGGCAAAAGAACGGAAGTAGAGGCAGTAGGAAAATTTAGATTATTGTTAAAGACTGGATGTTATTTGGATCTTGTTGAGACATTTATTATACCGTCTTTTAGACGAAATTTGATTTCTGTTTCTGTTTTGGACAAATTTGGTTATACTTATTCATTTGGAAATGGAAAATTTAGTTTGTTTCATGATTCAAAATTGGTTGGTTCCGATTTTTTTATCAGGTTACGATAATCTTTATTCAATTGATACAATTGCTTCTTATAATGAAACATTGCATGTAAGTACTCGAGGCGTAAAGCGAAAATTAAATAGCGAGAATTCTGCCTCGTTGTGGCACAAGAGATTAGGTCACATCTCCAAAAGGAGAATTGAAAGGCTTGTGTCTGACGGGATTCTCGACCCTCTTGACTTCACGGATTATGATTTGTGTGTCAACTGTATAAAGGGAAAACAAACCAATAAAAGGAGATTTCAAGTTAATAGGACTTCGGACGTCTTAGAACTTATACATACGGATATTTGTGGACCATTCCCTACGGGTTCTTGGAATGGTCAACAATATTTTATAACGTTCATAGGCGATTTTTCAAGATATGGCTACGTATATCTCATTCATGAAAAATCACAGTCACTGAATGTGTTCAAAAACTATAAAGCTGAAGTTGAGAACCAACTCGGCAAAAGGATTAAAAGCATCAGATTTGACCGTGGGGGTGAATACTATAGCAGATATGACGGTTCAAGTGAATAGCGTCCAGGATCGTTTGCTAAATTCCTAGAGGAATGCGGTATCGTTCCACAGTACACTATGCCGGGTTCGTCCACTATGAATGGTGTTGCTGAGAGACGAAATAGAATGCTTAAGGACATGGTGAGGAGTATGATAAGTCATTCCACCTTACCAGAATCTCTCTGGGGTGAAGCATTAAAGACTGCAGCTTATATACTCAACAGAGTTCCAACTAAGGCCACTGATAAAACCTCATATGAGCTTTGGACGGGCAAAAGCCTAGTTTGAAGCATATACATATTTGGTTGTCCAGCTGAGCCAAATGAAAAGAAACTGGACGCAAGGACCATCAGTTGCTATTTCATTGGATATTCTGAAAGCTCCAGGGGTTACAAGTTTTATGATCCCACAACTAAGGCAATTTTTGAGACAGGAAATGCTAGGTTCTTTGAGGATGTTGAGTTTGCGGGGGGAGAAAGGGTTACAGGCTTTATCTTTGAGGAGGAATATGTTGAAATTCCTCCAATTGCCATTGACAATGATCAGTTTCTATCCCTGATATTGTTCAAGAAGCAACTCTGGATCAAGACAATGTCATACCTCCTCTCAAGATCAACAAATTGTTCCAGAAGAACAAACTCTACAGTCTCAAGAACCAATGCCATTAAGAAGATCCACTAGAGGGAGGAGAAGTGCAGTTTCGAATGATTACATCGTATTTCTTTAAGAACATGAAGTTGACATTGGAATGGTGGAAGATGATCCGATCAACTTCCGTCAAGCCATGAAAAGTTCTAACTCTCAAAAGTGGCTCGATGCCATGAATGAAGAGATAAAGTCCATGAAGGACAATGACATATGGGACCTCGTTCCATTGCCTGAAGGTACGAAACTCATTGGTTGCAAATGGATATTTAAGACCAAAAGGGATTCGAAAGGTGATGTAGAGAGGTATAAGGCTCGTCTTGTCGCAAAGGGCTTTACACAGAAAGAAGGCATCGATTATAAAGAGACTTTCTCTCCGATTTCTTCGAAAGACTCTTTCAGGACTATAAGGGCATTGGTAGCGCATTTCGATCTTGAGCGACATCAGATGGATGTTAAGACAGCGTTTCTCAATGGAGACATTGATGAAATAATTTATATGGTACAACCAGAAAACTTTGTATCGGACGATGCAAAGCAAATGGTTTGTAAATTAAAGAAATCCATCTATGGACTCAAACAGGCGTCTCATCAATGGTATTACAAGTTTCATCAGGTGATCATCTCATTTGGTTTTGAGATGAATTTGGTCGATGATTGTATATACCACAAGTTCAGTGGGAGCAAGTATATTTTTCTAGTTTTATATGTCAATGACATATTGCTTTCCAACAACGATATAGGCTTATTGCATGAAATCAAGAGATTTCTAGCAAAGAATTTTGAGATGAAAGATCTTGGTGACGCCTCTTTTGTATTAGGAATTCAGATACACCGAGATCGTTCTCGGGGTATTCTTGGATTATCACAAAAGAGCTATATTGAAAAGGTACTTAAAAGATGTGGCATGCAAGATTGTAAACCAAGTGACACCCCTGTGGTTAAAGGAGACAAGTTCAGCTTAAGTCAATGCCCTAAAAATGACTTGGAAATTAAAGAAATGCAGAAGATTCCTTATTCCTCAGCTATAGGGAGTCTGATATATGCTCAAATTTATACGCGTCTGGATATAGCGTACATTGTTTGGATGCTAGGGAGATATTTAAGTAACCCGGGAATGGATCATTGGAAAGCAGCCAAACGGGTCATGCGATATTTACAGAGAACAAAAGACTACATACTCACATACAGGAGATCGGATCAGTTGGAGATCATCGGTTATTCTGATTTCGATTTCGCGAGATGCCAAGATAGTAGGAGATCCACTTCAGGCTCTATTTACCTGCTTCTGGAGGTGCTATTTTATGGAAGAGTGCTAAGCAGACACTCATAGCTACTTCCACCATGGCAGCGGAGTTTATAGCGTATTATGAGACATCAAATCATGGAATATGGTTGCGTAATTTTGTCACTGGGCTGCACATTGTGGACAATATAGAAAGACCACTTAAGATATTTTGTGACAATAAATCAGCAGTGTTGTATTCTAATAACAACAGGAGCTCGTCGAAGTCAAAACATATAAAGATCAAGTTCCTGGCTATTTAAGAAAGAGTTCAGAGTGGACAGGTGTCTATAAAGCATATTGGGACAAACTCCATGATTGCGGATCCGCTTACTAAGGGATTGATATCCAAAGTCTTTCATGAGCACACTACTTATATGGGTATAATGTCTCTTGAGGATACCTAGTTTTAGTAGGAGTTTGTATTTTTCTTTTCATATTGGATACATGTACTGTTATTTTGGATATAGTTTAAAGTTTAAGTTATTTTCAGTTATAAAGTTATTTGGTTTATTATCTCTGAACTTGTTTAAAATGATCTCACTAAGTTATTAGGGTGGACCAGTTGGAAATAGGCACGTTATAGATCACATTACATGTAATTTCCATGCTACACATCCATGCTTGATCCATGTCATTCGGTTATATTGATATACGTGACCATTGATGGGTTTAGCTACGTGAAAGTAGTGAAAGCCGCTTTGATCCTATGTTGATATGATTGATGGACAGGATTGTTTGGGGATACATTCGGTAATGATAGCAAAATTCTGAGTACTCATAAGGTTATGTTTAATGCACAATTATAAGGCGACACATGTAGTCCAAGTGGGAGATTGTAAGGATTTTTAATCAATAGATAGGTTTGTATGTGTGAATAATTGTGTGTTAAATTATAGGCTATGAATTCGGTTGAGCCCAATTAAAGTGATCTAATAAGACTTCAATTTTGGGCTTTAATGTATCCAATTAAAGTATGAGTTTACATATGTGTAGAGACCGGGTCCAAGTCCTAATTCTATGATGGACCGAATTAGGTCAAAAGGTGTCCCTATATAAATAGGTTATGGTCCCCAGATCACACGCATGTATTATTCATTCTCTACTGCATCCCATCACAGAGAGGAAAATGTGACTGTGTGTAGATTTGGAAGACTATACCGCGAAATTCATATTGCATTAACCATGTCTAATTCAGATACGCTTCCGCTTTAATTCTTGTATTTCTTGATGATTTAACATGAAAGATCCGGTAATTTAAAGCATTAAATTATCCAATATGTATATCATCAATTTGGTTTCAATATGCAACGATCTGAGGTTGAGAGGGAATCACAGTTTGATATAACAGCTCGGCACCAGTTATACTCAGGAGTTCGTGAGTGGCGCCAGCTGATTCACTGCTTGATCGAGATGAAATGTCTCTTTGAGCATTTTTGTGTTCGTTTATCCAATTCCGAAAACGTTTTATGGAAGCTAGGTTCAACGGAAATCTCTTCAAGAATGATGAGTGTTTTGTGAAGGAAATACCAAAGTTCATATCACTTTGGTGTTGCTGAAGAGCATGAAGATAATGTAGTACAGAAGCTTAAGAAAGATAAAGTCATAAGTCCATCCAAAGCTTCTATCTTAGCTGTAGAAGCTATCTCGATTGAGGTAGGAAATGAAGAGAATAGCAAGAAGATGATGTCCAATTAGAGGGTAGCCCAAACGGCATAGAACAACATCGTAAATTTTAGATAAGATCATCTGGATCCGCACCACTGCAAACAAAAACAGAGTCTAGAGATCCTCTAGTGACTAATGACATAATCTTGCTATTAGATCAGCTATTGCCCTAGCTATGTTCCTAGCAAACATGGTGAAAGAATAGTTCTTGAGCTCCCATCATCAATGGTCCAACCACTAAAGGTTCTGATAGGAACTTTTCAAATAAAAACAAGAGGATTGAATGTTATAGTTGATAACGCTGAGAGTAATGACATGGGAGATGGCTTGGACAGCAAGATTGCAAGCAGGATTCAAAAGAAGGATCACGACTGGTTGCTATCATCACTTAATCAAATATATAGCAGAAGATAGCTTTTGAGAAGAAGTGCACTGGAATTGTTTACGGTTGACAGATCGAACTACTTTGATTCTGGGAACATTGATGGGCAAAGAAATCAATTTCATGATATTGCTCAAGCTCGTCCTCTTCATTTGAACATTATCAACCTTGCAACTTATAGACTTGAACAAATTTTAAAAAGAAATCAGCTCATGGAACATGGGACTAGGTGGGAGATCCGTAATTTTGAATATTTAATGCAGCTTAATACATACATTGACTGGACGTCGTTATAATGATATTACACAGTATCCAGTAGTCGCATGGTTACTTTTTTATTACAACTCACACAATCTGGATATTTATAATCCTGCTTCTCATGGATATCTCTCAACATTGGTGCATTGATGCTGATAGATTGAAGAAATTCGAAGAGAGATACTTCAATTTTGATGATCGAGTCACTCCCAAGTTCCATTATGGTTCCCATTATGCAACAGCTAGAACAATGCTATATTATCTCGTAGACTCGAACCTTTTACTACTCTTTCTATTTAGCTTCAAGGTGGCAAGTTTGATCATGCAAAAAGAATGTTCTTGGATATTGCTGCAACTTGGAATGGAGTTCTCAAGGACATGAGTGATGTAAAGGAACTGGTCCCAAAACTATTTTATCTTCCAGAGGCTTTTACTAATGAAAAAACTCAATTAGCTTTGGTACAACTCAACTGGGAGGAAAGCTTGACTCAGTTCAGCTTCCTCCTTGGGCTGAGAATCTAGCATATTTTATCCATAAGCATTTGATGGCACTAGAGAGTGAGGATGTTTTAGTGCATTTGCATGAATGGATTGATATCATGATTGGTACAAGCAACATGGAAAGGAAGCCATACAAGCAAGCAATGTGATAAGCCTTCAATCAGATCCTGGGGCATCAATTCTTCAACACTTCCCTGATTTCCACCTTGAAGACAAGGTGTCTTTGGACTTCGAGGATAATGATAAGCCTTCCATCAGATTCACCTATTCAAGAAGAGTAAAGAAGCATGACTCACCAACTAGCAAGAAAGGGGAACTGCATTCTGCTGTAGAGAAAAGTAGTTGGGCAAAATTAGTTGGGGAAAAAGTTATAAATAAAGGTAAAAGGAGAGTCTAGAGGTAGCATAAATTGAGAGGAGGGAGGAGGTAGTGGGGGTCCCTATCTAAGTTATCTTTTGGTTATGTAGTCAATTTCTTCAATATAATTAAAAGCTTAGTTACTTATTTCTGTGTTATTTTACAGCAGCTTCTTTTTTTTGGTTGAAGTCCTAACAAAGTATTCCGTGATGAATTCCACTTTCCACGACTGTCAGGAAAAGATACACGCAATTTATATTCCATATCTGGGTACACTCTTCCACCTTGCAATATTATGGTATATATATTTTCCATAAAGTTAATGATGAATCATCTGACACTATCAATGAACTTAGGTTGATAGATCTTTAATTTGTTTGTGTAGTTGTCAAAACCTGCCTTTCACATGGAGTGTAACCTATAAAAATATCTCTTTTGATAACCAGATAATGGAGCAATGCATTACTCGATTGGATTTTGCTTTGTTCAACGCGATTCTTCGTAAATCTATAGATGAAATACCAACAGATCCAGTAGCATACCCTATTAGTGATGTTGAAGTTCTTCCTATTCCAGCAGGGAAAGCTAGCTTTGGGGCGGTGCACAACTGTAAAATGTGGTGATCATCAAACCTGAATTGTGTTTTACTCATGATATAGGCGATATACAAATGGGAAATTTTTCATTTTTGTTATTCTCATGATTTTATCTATTCGTGTCAACTTTTACTTCTGTATGAAATAGGTTGAACCTAAATGAATATTTCTTTTGGTGATTAAGTGTTGGTTAGTGATTATGAATCAAATATTCATCTACAAATGACATATTGGAAACTGTTCCCGATGGCTTGCTGAACTCTTTGATATCGATGATGACGATTCACTCCAAGATGAAAATAGCTTAGACTCTGCTGATGACGATGAGAGAAAATGTCATGATGCATCAATAAAGTCTTTCCATCTCCTCAATGCATTGAGTGATCTCATGATGCTTCCAAAAGAGATGCTATTAAATCGTGCAGTCACAAAAGAGATTTAGCCAGGGCTTCGAATATTATTGTTTTACATTATCTGGTGGGAGTGTCATAGTTAAATCCTTATTAATATAAATTCTTTTGTTTCATAGGTATGTCTCATGTTTGGTCCACCACTGATAAGAAGGTTTCCTAACTCTTTTCCCTCGACGAGTCTTGCCCTGACCCAGTTAATTCCAGGTTTGTCCAATGCTGAAGTATCTTATTATTTCCTTTTTGTTACTTCTCTACTCTCAAAGAAAGATGCTTCTAGACATTGATTGCTCACATATGTTCTTCTTTTTAGGATCCTTTTGAGGCAGAGGAAGATTCCATTGTAAATTTCCCGTATGCCGCAACACCTGCCAGGTACCAGCCACCAGGGCCGGACCTGTGTTTTGTAGGGCCCGAGGCGAACTTCAAATTTTGGGCTCATAAATTACAGCAAGCAATTTTTTTTTCCATTTATAAGAGATTTAAAGAACTAAATTTATTAACTTAAAATCAAAAAATAAAACAAAGAAAATTAAATCAAATGACAATGTGAAAATGTTCCAAAATTGATGACCCAATCACAGTTCACACCTTATAATAAAAGATTAAAAGTACTAAAAAATTGCTCACCTTAAAACAATTGCTCACTTCACTTGCTGTTAGATTACTTGAACAGTTAAACATGGATGGCAAGATTAATCATTAATGGATGAATTTCAGAATTTCAATCATCCAAAAACAGTTAAACAAGGAAGACCCTGCACAAGAAGATAATGGAGATAAGGCTGACAGAATCTTAGATCGAGGTTGTGTTGAAATTAAACCATTCACCACAAACCAATTCGAGTGAAAGATCAACATAACAACCCAATAGATTAAAGCATGATTTTACACAAATAAATCAGATATCTTCCAAGTTTGGTGAGTCGGTGACATTAACATAGAATATGACAGATTTTGATACTCGTAGAAAATGAAATAATAACAGAAAACGAATTAATACCCATTTTGAATCTCACCCAAAACAAAAAATTGAATTAATAACATTACAGAAGCAGCATTCCATTCCATCTCATTGCCGACGGATCTTGGGGAAAATAAATTACTTACCAATGATTTCGAAAATAGACCGGGGAATGCGTGACTTCAGATTTGTCGACGCCCGTCGCCGATCGAATTTTGCAGCGAGGAGAATCTGCAATTTTGTGGACTCGTCGTGGAACCGTGGAGAGATGATGTAGATTAGAATATTTGCAGTTGGGCTTTAAAACAAAAAACGTAAAAATAAAAAAAAAAATTATACAACTAATTTTGGGCCCCCCAATATGCTGGGCCTGAGGCAGAGGCCTCTTGAGCCTCTCCTCAGGTCCGGCTCTGCCAGCCACCATCAGCTGCTTCAATTGCTGGTAGTGGGTCATCACTTCTCAAAAAATTGTTGAGCAATTTCACTTTGTTGCAAGAATAAATTCTTAATCAAAGCAAACAATTAATTAAATATCAAGAGAGCAATAAGAAGAGAACACTGAATTTCTACGTAGAAAACCCTCCAATGTAGAGAAAAAACCCACAGGATAACTCCAATCAAATCTACTATAATAAACAGAGTTTACAACTCTCAAACTTATGCCCAAAGCTTAAACTCTTATCAAACTGGGAAATACAATAATGATCAACCTCTAAGGAAACAATAATCTCATCCCAAACCACTAATTTGATGAAACTTGTAAGATGACAACTTTGAATACTACACATCTAAATTACTCAAAATACGCCACTTAGAGAAGTTCCTAATTTGTACTATACTATATAAAGAAATTGTAGGAATTGGTTCAAATATTAAATGAAAAGGGGTGTAAAAATTGGAAAATGAAAATGTGTGAAAAAATGGAAAATGAAAAGGTGTGACTACGTGTCAACTTCGATCAAATATTCAGATTTTATTCGATGGTCAAATTACAAAAGTAAATAGACCAACTTATACTACTCGTCGAGTAGATCGTCGTGATATATTTGGAATCTCGAAACTAATTCCGGATGAATGAGAAATTGTGGACCAAAGTTGGAAGAAATGAAGTGTTGCAACTTTTCGAAAGGTGAAGGTTTTGGCCAAGTGTTGCAACTCTTTTGAAAGGATGCATGTTTTGGCCCACACTACTTCATTTGCACCATTTCTACATCTATAAATAGAACCCTATGGACATGATTTTGGATACACCAATTGTATTGAACATTCATTCTTCTCTTGCAATTTTCTTCTTTCTAATTCTATAGCATTTCATACATTTCCTTTGTAGAGGGGAAATTCTGTCAAAAGTTCGTCGATTTCCTGTGGTTTGAAGTGTTACTACCACAAGTTGTGAATTCATTGTATTTTTGGAGACAAGTGCCATTCACTGTGAGCACTGTAACGAGGCAATTTATCTTAAGGAAAGAAATAACTTCTTGCATTGGATTATTCTCTATTTCTACTCCTTCTTAATCCTTGTTTGCGTAATCTTTATACCGAAACTCTATCCAAATTTTCATTCATATAAATTGTATTTTGATCACACTCTTGCGGGTTAAAACTAGTTAAACAAATATATCAAAAATCAACCCTTACATAACCCTTTTTATAAGTCGTCTCCAACAATTTTAAGACAAATTTGTGTCTTTGTGGTTGGTTGTGGACAAACATTACTTTGTTTGAATAGTGCTTTGTGTACTATTCCTCCACCGATATTATCATCATTTTGTTGAACTTCTGTTTGTGTAACAAAAATGACTACCATCGGGACTTCGTCAAGTCAAAATGGTTCAAATAATATGGTACCACCCGTGGCCATACTGTTGCATAATACTACTATCCCACATGGGAAAAGTCGAAAAAGTTTGTAGAAGTAGACTTCAAGAGGTGGCAACAAAAGATGTTGTTTTATCTCACCACTCTTAATTTGGCTAAATTTCTGAAGGAACTGCACCGACTGCATAAGAATGGAAAAATAATCGTGAATCGATTATTGCTTTGGATGCATGAAAATACTCGGACTTCCTATGCAAGAACTATATCATAAACGCATTGGATAATACACTATATGGGGTGTATTGTTCAAAGGAATCAGCCAAGGAACTATGAGATTCTTTGGAGACAAAGTACATGACCGAAGATGCCGAAATAAAGAAGTTCATTGTTGACAAATTTTTGGACTACAAGATGGTGGATTCCAAAATCGTAATTAGTCAAGTGCAAGAGATTCAAGTCTTGTTACATGACATCCATGCCGAGAAAATGGAATTGAGTGAATCATTTCAAGTGGCTGCCATTATTGAGAAAATCCCCCCTATGTGGAGAGATTTCAAAAATTACCTCAAGCACAAACGCAAGGAAATGAACTTGGAAGAATTGATTGTGCACTTGAGGATTGAAGAGGACAATCGGAAAATCGAACAGAGGCCGGTTGATCAAGATGGCGTAAATTTTGTTGAAATGGAATCAAATGCAACAAATAAGAAACGAAAGGCTCCTAATTATGCACCGCGAAAAGACAATTCCAAGAAGGCTAAGAAGTTCAAAGGGAATTATTACAACTGTGGTAAAGCTGAACATCGTTCAAGTGAATGTCGAAAGCCAAAGAAAAATGCTCAAGCCCACATGGTTGCAAATAACACTATATCCGATGGACTGCAAGAAATAAGTTTATCTGCAGTAGTGTCCGAATGCAACATGATTGAAAATATTAGAAAATGGTGGATTGACACTGGCGCTACCCGCCATGTTTGTGCAGACAAGGGGATGTTCTCCAACTATCAAGAATTGAATGGAGAACAACTATACATGGGAAATTCTGCAAGTTCCAAAATTGAAGGACAAGGCGAAGTGACTTTGAAGATGACATCCGGGAAAGAACTCGTCCTCAACAACGTTCTACATGTGCCGGATATAAGAAAGAATTTAGTATCCGGGTCTCTATTTAGCAAGAATGGTTTTAAACTTGTATTTGTATCCGATAAATTTGTGTTGTCTAAAAATGAGATGTATGTAGGGAAAGGATACATGTATGATGGAATGTTCAAGTTGAACGTTCTTACAATTGTATTGAAGCAAGCCGTTATGAATAAAACTATAAATTCTGTTTACTTGCTTGAACCTTCATGTTTGTGGTATAGTCGATTAGAACATGTGAAATTACAAGTCGTTGCGCAAACTAATAAATCAAAGTTTTATTCCGGCGCATAATAAATGTGAAATATGTGTTGAAGCAAAATTGGCTAAAACACCGTTCTATTCACTACAAAGGAACACAACCCCTCTTAAATTGATCCATAGCGATATATGCGATCTAAAATTTGTATAAACTCGAAGTGGTAAGAAATACTTTGTGACATTTATTGATAACTGTACAAAGTTTTGCTATGTCTTTCTTTTGAGAAGTAAAGACGAAGCCTTAGATGCATTCAAAACCTATAAAGCTAAAGTTGAAACACAACTTGAAAAATGAATAAAAAAATATTCGTAGTGATAGAGGAGGTGAATATGGGGCACCGTTTGAAGACTTTTGTTCTGAACATGGAATTGTTCATCAAATAACGACACCTTACTCTCCTCAATCAAATAATGTTGCAGAACGCAATAATCGAACACTTAAAGAAATGATGAATGCCATGTTAATAAGTTCGGGTTTACCACAGAACATGTGGGGGAGGCTATTTTAATGGCAAATAGTATTCTTAATAAAATACCTCTTAAGAAAATGGAAGAGACGCCATATGAATTATGGAAAGGCCATCCTCCATCCTACCAATACTTGAAAGTGTGGGGATGTTTGGCTAAGGTTGAGGTACCTAAGCCTAAACAAGTGAAAATCGATTCTAAAATGATAGATTGCATATTTATTGGATGCGCCAATAATAGTAGTGCATGTCGATTTCTTGCACACAAATCCGAAATACAAGACGTACACGAAGGGACCATAATTGAATCAAGGAATACGACATTCTTTGAAAATATTTTTCCTTGCAAAAATAAGGAAAATACGAGTTCTAACAAGAGAACATATGAAACTACCAATGGAACTTCAAATGAGGAAGAACCAAGGCGTAGTAAAAGGGCTAGGACTTCCAAGACATTTGGCCCAAATTTTCTAACCTATATGGTAGAGGATGATCCAAAGACTTTCAATGAAGCGATGTCTACACCGGAAGCACCGCATTGGAAAGAAGCTATTAATAATGAGATAAATTCTATAATGCAAAATTATACATGAGAGTTGGTTGATTTACTTCCCGGTAAGAAGTCTTTAGAATGCAAATGGATATTCAAAAAGAAATTGAAAATTGATGGATCCATTGATAAATATAAGGCTAGATTGGTTGCTAAAGGATATAGGCAAGAGGAAGGATTTGATTTCTTTGATACCTATTACCCGTGACTAGAATCGAGTCGATAAGATTGTTAATTGCAATTTTGACAATACACAATCTTGAGATTTATCAAATGAATGTAAAAACAGCTTTCCTAAATGGTGAGTTAGAAGAGGAGATTTACATGGAGCAACCTGAAGGGTTCGTTTCTCCTAACCAAAAACACAAAGTGTGTAAACTTGTTAAGTCCTTATATGGATTAAAACAGACTCCTAAACAATGACACCAAAAGTTTGACAAAACAATGTTGTCAAATGGATTCAAGATCAATGAATGTGACAAATGTGTATATACTAAACATACACCATATACTTATGTAATTGTTTGTCTATATGTGGACGACATGTTAATAATGGGCAATAGTCACGAAATGTTGCTTAACACCAAAAACATGCTAACAAAGCATTTCGATATGAAAGATATGGGTGTGACAGATGTAATCTTAGGGATTAAAATCTCTAGAACGCAGGATGAAATTGTACTTTCAAAATCTCACTACATAGAAAAAATACTTAAAAAGTTTGACGTGTTTGAGGAAAGTCCTACGAGAACTCCTCTTGATCCGAGTATGCACTTAGTCAAGAATACGGGAGAAAGTATATCACAACTAAGGTATTCACAAATAATTGGTAGTCTTATGTATATTACAAACTGCGCTCGACCGGATATTGCTTTAGCGGTGAATAAACTTAGTAGATTTTTAAGTAATCCAAACCGTGATCATTGGAAGGCTTTGACGAAGGTTTTACGGTACTTGAAGTATACCTTAACCTATAGATTACACTTCACAAAATATCCTGCGGTACTAGAAGGATATTGTGATGCGAATTGGATATCCGATATGATCGATTCCAAGTCCACTAGTGGTTATTTATTCACCATTGGTGGAGCTACTGTATCATGGAAATCAACAAAGCAAATGTGCATAAATCTGAGTTTATTGCTTTGGACAAAGTTCGAGAAGAAGTAGAATGGCTTCAAAATTTTTTAGAAGATGTTCCATGTTGGCCCAAGACAGTACCTGCGATAAGTATACATTGTGATTGGAAGGGCTCGAAACAACATGTATAATAGTAAGTCTAGACATATTCATCGTAGACACAACACCATTAAGCAACTGATCTCAAATAGCGTTATCTCAATAGATTATGTGAAATCAAAGGAGAATATTGTGGATCCACTGACGAAAAGTTTGCCTAGAGATCAAATGCGTTGCCTATTGAGAGGAATGGAATTAAAGCCTACTACGTAAGAATTTTTGCAATGGTAATCCTACCTTGTTGACTGGAGATCCCAAGATCTTGGTTCAAAGGAACAACTAAGTTGTGAAAATTCCACGAAGCACTTAGAAAATTAGAATCCCTAACTCATTCCTATGATACTAAAGTGCTTTCTGCAGAGTAAATAGAGGCTAAGATTATATTTTAATGATTCCTATATCTTGATTAAGTCAAGTGGAGTAGGACAAAATACTCTTAATAGGAGGTCACCTATGTAAGTGTGAAGTGGGGCCGCTTCGATAAGAATTGTTTTAAGGTTTGAATTCTTTAAACACTTATGAAAACAAGAAGGGTTCAGGGCCAAAATGAACCAAGTCATGAGAAGTAAGTACAAAATAGGGAAGATATCTGTGTGAGTACTGTTATCTTGACTTACACCAAAGGTTGAGTGGTTCAAGACCTATGGTTCACCAATTAGCCGAGTAAGTCCGATAGTATTTCACTAAGGGAGGTTCAAGGTCAGAAGCCACCATCCCTGATGCGGTATTTTTTCGCACCCTCTCTACATTGCATCATATCATCGCATTTACATATACGTACCCGAATTTTCATTCATATGGGGGATTGTAGGAATTGGTTCAAATATTAAATGAAAATGTGTGTAAAAATTGGAAAATGAAAAGGTGTGTGAAAAAATGGAAAATGAAAAGGTGTGACTACGTGTCAATTTCGACCAAATATTCGAACTTGATCTGATGGTCAAATTACAAAAGTAAATAGACCAACTTATTTTACTCGTCGAGTAGATCGTCGTGGTATATTTGGAATCTCGAAACCAATTCTGGATGAATGAGAAATTGCGGACCAAAGTTGGAAGAAATGAAGTGTTGCAACTTTTTTGAAAGGATGCATGTTTTAGCCCACACTATTTCATTTGACCCTTTCTACATCTAGAAATAGAACCCTATAACACGGTCGAGCATTCATTCTTCTCATACAATTCTCTTCTTTCTAATTGTATAATATTTCATACATTTCATTTGTAGAGGGAAAATTCTGTCAAAAGTTCGTCGATTTCTTGTGGTTTGAAGTGCTACTACCACAAGTTGTGAATCCATTGTATCTTGGGAGACAAATACCATTCACCGTGAGCACCATAGTGGGGGAATTTGTCTTAAGGAAAGAGATAACGTCTCACCTTGGATTATTCTCTATTTCTACTCCTTCTTAGTCCTTGTTTGCATAATCTTTATACCGAAATTCTGTCCAAATTTTTATTCATATAAATTGTGTTTTGATCACGCTCTTGCTGGTTAAAACTGGTCAAACAAATATATCAAAAACCAACCCTTATATAACCCTTTTTATAAGTCATCTTCAACAGAAATACCTATGTAAAATCCACACTTAAAGATTGAAAGAAAAATATTTTTTCCCTCTCTCCACAAGGTAGCCCCGTTTTCCTTCAGTTGAGCAGCTTCATTTTTCTTTGTTTTTTCTCTTGCAGCAACCATGGTTAGAAGAATATGCCCTATATGTGACCTACAAACAAATTATAGTAAGTGGATTGGGCCTTTATTCCTCATGGACTGGAAACCTATGAAACAATCTCTCCCTTCAACCCACTGAGGAAGGAGATTATCCTCTGACAGATTAGTTAGACTCAATGCCGGCTTGTTTGGCACAAAGCTTCGGGTTTTCTCTTGTCACAACTTTGTTATCATATCAATTAGATTCTTCTTAGTATGAATCTTTTCAAACAATATCAATTGTTCCACCATTACTTATTATAGCCAATGATATCTTACATCAATTTGCTTCGTTCAAGAATGACAAATAGCATTCTTTCTCAAGTTTAATACGCTATGAACATCGCAAACTTATCTTGCTTCAACCTCAAATCTTGGAGAAACTGTTTCATCTAAAGCATATCTATCGCTGCTCTAATTGTTATAATATACTCAGCCTCTATTGTAGATAAGGCAACACACTTTTATAGTCTTGACCACCACAAGACAGCTCCCCATGCGAAAACAACCACGTATCCTAAAGTTGATTTTCTACCATCAAGATCACCAGCCATATCTACATTTGTAAAGCCCTCCAAAACTGGTTTCAAACCTTCAAAATTCAAGTACATTTTGAATTACCTCTCAAGTATCTAAAGATCTATTTTGTTGTTCCCCAATGATCTTTACCGAGATTAATAAGAAATCTGCTAACCACTCCACCTGCATGAGCAATGTATCATGGCATATATCAAACTCCCAACTATAGAGGAGTAAGGTATCTCTACCATTCTTTCTTTATCTTCCTTCTTAAAAGGACAAGTCACTTTACTCAATTTGAAGTGACTATCAAATGGTGTCCCAACTAGTTTAGCATTTTTCATGTTAAACCTTCCAAGCACCGTCTCTAGATATTTCTCCGGTGATAGCTATAACTTTTTGGCCTTCCTTTCACGATGAATTCATTCCTAAAATTTTTCATACTGGTCCAAGATCCTTCATGTAAAATGGCTAGAACAAATCTGCCTTCAAACTGCATATCAACTGAACATTTTGCCCCCTATCAACATATCATCTACATATAGCAAAAGGATGATGAAGTTACCACCATGGAATTCTTTGACATAAACACAATGATCTGCACCTGTCTTAGTACATCCATAACCCACCATAAAAGAATAAAACTTCTTATACCATTATCTTGGAGCCTATTTCAATCCATACAAACTCTTTTCTTTTCTTTTTTAAATGCAAACCATATGTTTTTTTCGCTCTTACTTTAAATGTCTTTGAATTATGTAGATTTCTCCTTCCAAATCACCATGGAAAAATGTGGTCTTCATATCTAACTGCTCAAGCATAAGATCCAAACTAGCTACTAACAGCAATGGAGCTAGGATATTTTATTTGGATGGTCAAAAAATATATGAAAAAATTATATAGCAAACATAATTATAAATAATATAATTGTTCTCCTAATCTACAAGTCTATCTGTTAACCAAAATCTACATTGCACTTGCAAGGGAAGGGTGCTGATAGAAAACAAGTCCTTCCACATGGAAATTAGAGACATGGCTACTGACTTATAAGGTTGCCTAAATGTTTATGGTTAAATGTTAGCAAACAGTTTAAAAATCTTTTTTAGTTGCTAAAGAAGAGGAAAGAAAAATAGTATTTCGTTCAACGAATAGGGGATCCGTTAAATATGATGATGAATTCAAAGAAATATATAAAACATTGCCATATAATCTCTTAGCTTGTTTGAATATAATTCCTTGACACACACACACACATATGTAGCAACAACAAGGGATTCGAGATTGTGCTTTCCAGCTAAAAATGGTGAAATAATATATGCAAAAAAACACCAAATTATATTCTTACACTAAAACACCAAATTATATTCTTACACTGGCAATGCCATGTTAATCAATAAGTAATAGAACTACAAAAACAATTCAGTAGTCTTCTCCAAGAGATTTTGAAACCTTTTGAGGTGGAATTTAATGCCAATCTATTATCATATTATGCATCAAAGTTTGTATTGTACCTTTTTTAATCTTCTCTAGAGAAAGCCTTCCTTATTGTCTTCTAAAGCCACTAATTCACAAGCACAAAAATAGTGAAAATTGAAAAAATGGATACAAATAAATCAGTTGAAGAGCATAACGGCCTGACTTATTGATATAAATAAATCAGTTGAAGAGCATAACGAACTGACTCGTTGAACTCACCTCCCATCAATCGATATCCAATTTACAAGATATTTAAGAGAGAAAAAGGTAGATTAGGTAGGTAGGTTCTAAGCTATTTGAAATTGGAATGGGAAGAAAATTTATGCACTAGTAGTGGTTTTTTTTTTTTTTTTTTTTAATTTAAAAAAGAGAAATTTGTGTAGGGCCACTGACCGCCCTTGCCCATATGTGCCTCCACCACTGGATACTAAACCTAAAACCACTTGAACGGAAGTCATTTTTATAACAAGAGAGATTATCTATTGAAGTAAATCCCTTTCTTATAATTGAAGCCCTTCATCACCAATCGAGCTTTATACTTTACTTGTTTTTCACCGTCTTTATTCAGCTTGAATACCCATTTATATTTCAATATCTTTTTATCTTTAGGAAGTTCTACTAGCTCATAAGTATTATTCTTCTGCATAGAATTCACCTCTTCTCGCATAACCTTCATCCAGCTCTACTTGTCCTTATGAGATTGTACCTTTTGAAAGCTTTCTGGCTTTCCCTTATTAGTTATCAACACTTAATTTCATACCCAGTTGATGGATAATGCTCCCTGGTAGATCTTCTATTCCGAGGTTCCAATGTGGTAGGTTGCTCCTTGCTTAAGATCCTTTCGATCATCCTCATCAACCTATGGTAGCTTATCAACATGAGTTTCTATCCCTTGAGTGGCACTATCTAAAGGCAAAGAGACAAGAGTAAGGTTAGTCACAATCTTAGCAACATGTCTTTGATTCCCAGATTTTTAGAAATCTACTACTGATTTTCATGAAAAATCACATCTCTTTTCTTCTTTTCTGGATCCCAAGTCTATAACCAAATTCTGCATCTTTGTAGCCAATATAAATGCAAGCACTAATTTTTATCTAGTTTCAATTGTTGTTCTTTAGGAACATGTGCAAATGCTTTTTGCTCAAAAGCCTTCAAGTGAGAATAAGAAACATATTTCCTGCTTACACCTTTTTTGGAATCTCAAAATTCAAAAGAACTAATAGAGATCGATTGATTAAGTAGCATGCTATCTGAACAACTTCACCCTAGAATGACTTAGGCAACCCAACCATCTTTAACGTGCTTCTGACCCTTTACACGATGGTGCGATTCATTCCCTCAACCACGCCATTGTGTTGTAGGGTACCAGGAACTATCTTCTCATATCTAATACCATACTCTGAGCAGTAATTTCAAATGCTTTAGATGTGTATTTCCCTCCATTGTTAGTTTGGAGACAGTTCAAAATCTCTCCACTTTCCCGTTCCATCATGATATAAAACTTCTTGAAATGCTGAAAAGTTTGGTCTTTCAATCTCAAATAAAAGACAAACAACTTTCATGAAGCATCATTAATAAAAATAAGAAAATAACTATTGCCATCTAAGGACTCCACCTTAATAGGGCCATAAATATCAGAATAAATCAAATCTAAAATATTAGACTTTCTACTAGAAGACTTTTGAAAGAAAACTCTATGTCGTTTATCAAGTAAACAATAATTACATGATTTTAGTAATATATATTTGGTAAAAGGAACAAGAGACTTTTTGACCAAAATCTACAATCATCTCGTTCATGTGGTCCCGTTGCTTAAGCCACAAGTTTGGTAAAGAATCATTTTCAATTTCATGGCAAATACGATCTATCCTTTTATTGGTTTCCATCTTTCGCTGCCAAAATATACCCTGCTTCATCAAAGGCATGTATAGATATCAAATTTAGAAGCATGTCTGGAACATGTCGAACATTCTTCAATGTCAAGTTACATCAAATATTTGTCAAAGACAAATGTCACCAATTCCTACAATGCTGTTAAAATTATCATTACCCATCTTCACCTTGCTAAAGTTACCTGATTTGTATAAAGTAAAGAACTCCCATCTTGGAGTAACATGATAAGAAGTCGCTAAGTCAATGACCCACTAAACAAACGGATCTGCAGCATGACAACACTGCTTATATTTAGTAGAAAAATTGCTGCTATTATTTCCTCACCTAAAGCTCTAGCTATTGTATTCTTATCAGTCTTTTGATTTTTCTCCCCTTTTAGTTTGTTTTTCCAAGTCATGTAATGTTTCTTTATATGACCATCTTTATCATAGTAAAATCATTTGATTTTTCCTCCTACATTTGACTGGCTTCTAAAGTTATCACGTCCTTTAGGACCTTTGCTTTTAATCCTTCATCTGTTCTCTTTAACAAGAGCTTGTGTATCATTCTTACTCAAGTATTTTCTTCTTATTTCTTAATTAAACAAATTTTCATTAACTGTAGTAAGTTCAAGCACACCACTCGAAGTAGAGTTACTAAGTAATACCACCAAAGTCTCCCAATTATCAGGCAATGAACTCAAAAGTAATAGTGATTGCATCTCCTCAACTAGCACTATTTTCACTATGATCAACCGATTTACTAGGCCTTGGAATTCACTCAAATCCTTAGCAACTGATTTTCCTTTCTTCAACTTTAGATTCACATGCTAATACCAAAAGCTTTATTTTGAATTGTCTTCCTTCCAAAGGTTATGGACATTTGTCTCTTGAGATATATGATGGAATACATTAAGATCAACCTACTCTCTAATATACCAAATGGCTTTCCTGTTCATTTTCTTACAGTTAATATCATTTATTTTGCTTGGTTTAGAACTATCACCTTCAATAACTTTATGTAAATCCTTATAATAAAGTTTATCCTCCATCGTAGGCTTTCAAATAGAATAATTTGAAGCTGGTAGTTTAATCATAGGGCCTAAAATATTCTCCATTTACTCCTGCAATAGAACCAAATCCACACAATCTGAACTTTGATACACATTATTTGGAAATTCACTTTGTTGCAAGAATAAATTCACAATCCAAGCAAACCACTAATTAAATATGAAGAGAGCAATAAGAAAAGAACACACCAAATTTTTACATGGAAAAAATCCTCCAATGTAGAGGGAAAAAACTACGGGGTAATTCCAATCAAATCCACTATAATAAATAGAGTATATAACTCTTAGGTATATGCTTAAAACTCGAGTTCTCAACAAATTAAAAACTAAAATAATGATCAATCTCTAAGAAAATAATAATCTCACCCAAACTACTAGTTTGATGAAACGTGTGAGATATATACTTTGAATACTACACCTCTAGACTACCCAAAATACAACATTTAGAGAAGTAGACAAATACCTATGTGAAATTACAACTAAAGATTGAAAGAAAAAACCTTTTTTCCCTATTTTCTCTAGACACAGCAGGCTCGTTTTTCCTTCAGTTGAGCAACTTCGTTTTCTCTGTTTGTCTCTTGTAGCAGCCACGATTAGAAAATTATGCCCCATATGTGACCTACAGACCAATTGTAGTAGTGGATTGGGTCTTTATTCTTCATAGGCTGGAAGCCCATATAACAGCAATCATACACAAGTGTTGACGAGCTAGATGAATTAGATTCACCTATGACATCTATCATTATTGACTCACTTTCTTCGCTAAATCCAAGCTGGATATAAAAAGAAATGGAAGCCAAAATGCTGTCAGGTATCAACTCCTCCGTGAAGTATGGATGAGCAGTGAGTTAACACTAATGAGTTGGGCATCTTGAAGAAATTCAATCAAGTGAGGCCGATGTGAAAAATTCTAAGAATCTGATTCTACATGCTTGAGAGCTGCAAATTAATAATAATGATGCTTGAACGGGATTTGGAGATGGGGATATTGATAGATGTTATGTTGGCAGCATCTGTGCGATTAATTTTTTTTTTCATTTTCTGTTCCCGTGAAATGTCTAATGATATTGCGCCACATGTTCCCCTATATTTAACCCGTCACTGAACCAGTTTGTGGCATGACATTAGTCCAACTCTAAAGAATAATGTTCCACCTGTTCAGATACAGATGAGAAACACTTGTCCTAACAATGAGATTGAGTTGTATTCTATAGGTTCTGTTTTTCTCCTGGAAGTTGCCCCACTTTTAATGCAGATATCATTTTCCGTCTTCTTGTCATCAAATTTTCTTGAAAATGCAAAGCAAAGAAACCCAGATACTAACAAGAATCTCCTTGGTCCCCCACCACAATTTGGGTTGCCAAACTAAACCCTTTTGGAAAAGGTTGGATGATATGATTTTGAACCAAACCTAACCACTCAAGAATTAAAAATAATTAAAATAAAATAAAATAATAATAATAAACGACAATTTTTAAATTTTCAACATATAATGAGTCCAATTGAATAGGGTTCGCACTTCCGAAGTACAATTTTAAATTACGATTCGGTTTGGTTTGATTAATAGAATGGGTTAGCTTAGGTTTGGAATTTTTGTTTGAGATTTTTTCAAACTGTTACACGCAGTTAATTAAAGATATATAAAAAACCCAGCCAGGCCTTGACAACTCCGATGCTAGCAACAAATTTTGAAGGCCCTTCCAGAGTGACCCAAAAAGCATAAGCATAAAGCGAAGAAGAGAGAATTTGGATATTACACTCATTTCACTGGAACATGCTAAACGAACAAAAACTAAACCTTTCGTCTGGCCAAAAAATAGATGTACTTACTACAAAACTCCAACTAACTCTCCTACATCCATATTTTCTTTGTATTTACTACCACTCGAATGAAAATCAGAACTCGAATGGATCAAAATCATGCAGCAAACTTCTGTGATGAATTGAGAGAAGAACAGAGAGCATTCATGTGCCGCAGATGCAATGCAGCCAACAGACCTTTCCAAGTGTCCCCCGGTGCTCCAGCCACTTGAAATTCGAGAAGCTTCTTCTGCTTCTTATAGTATTCTTCTACGGGCATTCTCTGAACAAAAATAAAATTTTGAGTTACTAGGGCGTCAATACTTGTAGGTGAGGCAAGAAATTAAATTTACAGTTCACAGCATGTTGATAAAAATGTTATAGTCCACAAAAGCGTGAAGAGTTAAAAGGTACCCACAATCGAATTGCATTGAGAATTACGGTGTAGGAACCTGTCTTGCCCACCATAATCTTATGTTTGTATGGATCAATCTTTCCATTTGTATTTTGACTAAAGCTCCCAAGAGTCCATTGGATTGGGAAGGTTTGTATCATGTTACTCACACAAACAACATTAGGTACTCTTTTTTTAACATAGGCAGTTAGTATTCATTTCATCATTTCATAAGACTAACGGAAGTACCTGCTCTGCATACGCAAGGAGCTTTTCCTTCCAGGCAGAAACTTTGTCAGCACTGGGCTGAAGACTTAAATTGAATCTTGATCCGGCCATGCAGTGAAAATCTTGAGAAGGAGAATAAATTCCATTGCCTTGATTTTTCATTACCAAATCTTCCGTGCATTTAAGATTTAGCACCAAGTCTATATCTGTAATTCGGTCCAGGATTTCCTGCAGGATGGTAATAGTTCCAAAACTTCAGGTATTAAAAACCCTGTGCATCAACATACATCAAATTTCTTCTCGAGAACAGTAATGATAAAAAAGAAAAATCACAAAAATACTAATCGTTTTATCTTACTCCTATTGCATCATAACACTAGATGCAGGCAAACAAATCGCGGTTTAGATGTATAAATGTGCAGCATCCAAATCATAGATTGCATACCAGGAGTAAAAACTGCATTAATCTTATATGTCGAAAGCACGAAAGAGGACCTTTCAACTGGACTCAACAATGTCATGAGGACTTCAATTCAATTTAATCCATCTAAACAAACTTACAAGTGAGATACCAAATGTCAAGATGAGTGAGATACCAAATGTTAAGCTTAAAACTCTTGATCAACTAAGCCCTTGTTTGAGCTCCAATTTTTATGAACTTATTTTTCATCAAATTCATTTTTAACCACATTCTCTTTATAAAATAATTTGCACGTAAATCTAAAACTTTTCTCTACTTTTTAACCGCACAATCTTAAATAAATAACTAACAAAACTCTTTTTTTACTCAAAATAGGGCTCAAACATGGCCTAAATCTCTCCGTACATCCAAAGGAACGGAGAAGAAGAAAGTATCATTACTTACAGCCTGAATTCTCGTTCGAGGTACGCCATCCAAAATAAAGCCGGTTTCACCCCTGCAGTGCCCTTCCTCCAGTCTCTTCGACAACAACCCAAAAATTACATCCTCCTCAGGTACTAGTTTCCCTTGGTTTACGGCACTTGAAATCTGTTTTTAAGACCAAACAGATTTAATATTAAGATAATCAATCACTGGAACAAATAAAGAAACTACCATTATCAACGCAATATTGTCAAGGAAAAAAGTGAGACGAAAAATCTAATCTTGCGCCTCTCTTTTCTTGAAAACTCATAGACGAAAAGAAAATAGTTTACCGCTAACCAAAAATAAAAACTGTAAAATTGTACAAAAGATAGTCTTCAGCGGGCGATTTCATAAATTAAATAGAAAATAATACTACAATTACATAAGACCCAAAGCTTCCATTTCTTCTCTCTCCTTTTTTTATTATTTTTTTTTTTTATTAAAGAATTTGACATCTCAACTCTTTTAATACCATTCTTTTCTCTAAGGCCATGTTAGATTGGCCGTTATTTTTCATGGAAAAATGGAATTCAAATTTCAACTTCGACTTTTTGACTATTTGATAACATATTTTATCCATGGAATGATTTTCTTGGAAAGTGTTGATTTTCTTGGTTTTCGAGGAAAACCAATTCCCACCAAGATTGGTTTTCTAGGTAGGCTGTCGATTTTCTATTATTATTTTTTGTTTATTTATTTATTTTATTATTATTATTATTATTTTTTTGTCATGGAAACAAATTCTATCCCTAATTGTAAAAAAATATTTTCTTTTAATTGACAATTTTCATGTAAAAACGGACGCCAAAAGATAGATGATTTTCTTGATTTTTTTTTTTTTGAAAATGAAAATAAATTATATCCCTTTAATTAATAATTTTCATGTAAAACAAAGTCAAATGAAAAAAAAAACATTTTTATTTAAACATTTTTCACATGAAAAATTATATCAATCAAACACAATAATTGACAATTCCTAGTAAAATAATTTCTAGGCAATTCAATTTCTGAAATTCGTTTTCTTTCCACCCAAATTCTATCTTTGCAATCAAACGGATCTAATTACTTTTCATTTCGGAAAATAGCTAAAATCTTTCAGAAAAGCAAACAGCTTAAAGTTGTGGAATTCATGAATTTTAATTAATACTATCATTCAGCTATGGATATTTCAAATTCAGAGATTATAAGAACAACATAAGAGCTTCCATTTCTTAGATTGAACTTAATTATATTCTTCTTCTTCTTCAAATTTAAAAGTCTTCACAATTTCATTGCATTTCTTGAAAAAGATAGAATAAAAACTAAACCTGTTTGTAAAGAGAGGAGTGAGGATGCATTTCTTGACGAACAAGTGTTCCCATGGAAATATGCGGAACATCCAAAAGTTTGGAAAGCCTTTCAGCGTACACGTGTCTCCTCGCGACTGGATCACCAATAATGACCCACTGCACCCCCCTCGCCACTCTATCCCACCCCTCTTCCAATTCTTCCATTGCCCTCCGCTTCCCGTTCCCCCGTTGTTCCTTTTCATTATCACAATAGTAGTAATCATAGTCCAGCTGAACCGCAGCCGCTGATCCATAGGCTCGGCTCAGCGAAACAAGCGGCCGCGTCGCTACTGTCAGGTGGCTCAGCAGTGGCATGGCGGCGACCCAAAATCACACGAGGGTTGTTTGAAAATGGAAAAGAAAAAATAAAGAAAAGAGGCAAGAGTGAAAAGAGGGTTTGCAATATATTTATGGGAACCTGTGGATTGATAGTTTGCACTCAGTTTTTTCTCCAATATTTACGTTTTATGCCTCCACCCAATTTTTCTTGAGATTGAGAAGGATGTTCTAATTAAAATTTAAGTACATGATTAGTGGGATTAAAATCCTTTTTTTTTTTTAATCTAAGTCAAATTTAATAATTAATTTCTCATATTTCATGAAATTCTCAATCTTTCAATCGTTTATTTTTTTTCATTTTTCTATTAAAATTTGATTTTAATCCTCAACACATAGGTCCCATATAATGGGCACCGATGCTTATTTTATGTTACGTACCGATGATATGTCACAATAATTAATTGATGAATCTTTAAATTCATAGAACATGCCATTAACTTTTTCACCGATCAAATGATATATCATGTCATCGATGCGGTACTTAATATAAGTTAAGCACTGATTCCCATTAGATCATATTATTATATTGGTCATACAAAATATAAGATAAAGGGAGTAGACATGAAGTAGTTAACAATTAATTTTTTAGTAAATTTTAATAAAAGTGAATGAAATATATGTTTGAAAAATTAATTCATTGAAAATGAATTTTTCTAAAAAACTAATTTTTAAAAACTGGGGCAAAAATGGCGAAGTTTTAGACGAAAACATTTATGAATATCTTACTATGTCATCCCGCCGGTGCTGCCTAAATGATGAACCATAAACTATAGAAAATAGTTAGCTCCAATTCAATTCCCAATTAGATTTCCATATATATTTATAGTCGAAATCGTTCACTTTACTCATAAATTAGACATACTTATTGAACAAATAATCGTGACTTTTAATTTAAATCGATCCAACGTTTAATATTTTAATGGATATCGAATGGTTATAGCTCTCTCATGATCTTAATGAACTTCATATTGATCATTGGACTGATTTAAGTTAAAAATTACGATTATTTGTTAAATAAGTTTGTCAAATTTATAAGTAGGAGAAATCGTCCCGATTTATAATGAATGAACCATCAAGTCTAATCCATGTTTGAACCTCATTCTTTAAAAAAAATAAAATTAAATATATATTAATTCAATTGAATAGTACTTACGTCCCAAAATTTTCTATACTTTTAATCTACATTTTTCCAAAAGACTCTCATTTTACAAAATATATGCTGAAATGGGGCCTAAATTAATAGTTATTAATATTTTTTTACTGCTTGACACAGAATTAATAAAAAATTTACAGCCTTCAAACTTCAAAATAAATTTTGAAGTACTAAAGAAATAAAATACTTTGAATTCATTTAATTTGGAGAGCTAAACTCACTCTCTAAATTAAAATTTTAATTTTAAAAGTGCATGATTTTAAATATTAATTATTTAAAATAGGGAGTATCTTATGTTTAATTTTTTTTTTAAACATATTCTTAGACGAAGTTTGCTGGATTGACAGGGAATTTTTCCAGGGTTTGGGACATGAAGCCCCATTCTTGGTGGGGCATCTCACGCCCTGGAGCCATTCCTTCTTTGAATGGCTTTTCCCTTCTTAGAATGCTTTCTTTTGTGGTGGGAACAGTTCTCGAAGCTTCTAGAAATGGGTAGGTAAATATGATTGTGAGAAAGGAATCGGGTGTGGACCGTTAAAAATGGCGGCAACCACACTCCTGGGACACAGGATAATGCTCCTACCGAATTCCGTTGAATTTGAACCATGGTAGTTGGCACACCACATCTTTGGAAGATTCCGTTTATAAGGAAAATTAGTAGCAGATATTTCAAACTTTTTTAATAGAGCGTAGGTCATACTCAAATCTTTAATTCGTACTAGATAGTTTCAAACCTCTAAAAATTGCGCGTCTAAAGGATATCTAGATAACTTTCGTCCAAAATTCATTGGTTGACCAAAGTTAACATTTGATAAAAATTGATCAATTTTGAAAAGGATACAATGGTCTTTTAGAGTTTGTTCGATAGTGATTATGAGAATTGAATTTTTGACCATTAGAGAGAAAAATAAGTTTCAGCTGTGAGTGAAGAAGTCAAAATAACGGTTGAAATAGTGAAATAACTATAAAAAAAAATTAATTTTTTGAAGTGAAAAATTGCTACAAAACGGGAACTTAATCTTTAATTAATTGAAAAGGGGTGAATAGCATCAAATGTTTCTAATCTTTCAAAAATGTTGTGGTTCCAAACCTTTTAAAAGTACGCTAGAAGAACATTTAACGATTTTCATTAAAAAATATGTTAGTTGACAAAAAATACTCATATTTCACTATCTGTCGAACCTCAATCCCTAATCTGCTCATGGAACAAACATCATTTGCCTTGATGGTGAGCCTCACAATAGTTATCGCCACCATCACCTAAACAGTGTCAACCACAGTGTCAGTCATCACTTCATTTCCTCCATCTTCTCCAACCCCCATTTTCTTGCATCCACTTCAACTCCGTTCCTTCTAATAAGAACTTTGAAAAGAAATAGGAAGTTGAATGAAATTTATTGCCACTAAGATGATCAGCCTCAAGGTGTAAACCGTTGAATCCTGATGTATTTTCAATAATGAAGAAGTTCATCGAGTCTTCAAGGAAGTTGGGTTTTATTTGCAGCAAAAAATTCCAATTGTCTTAAATAACAGGAATGTGGCACATAATGGTAACATTTAACCAAGAAATTAATGGAATAGACTTTGTTCAAGAGTAACTTCCAACTGGGAATATGTTAATGCTTTAAGGCAAGTTAATTCCACCAATTGTCAATTAAGTTCATAGAAAATTTTAAATTGATAACAAAAAATGAGTTTAAAATTTCGCAGATAATCATTGAATTAGAATGTAATGTGTCGTCATAAATTTTGACGTGTGGAGAAAGTGACGTTATTTTCTTATCACGATGGAGCAAAATTATGTCTTTCAATTTTTTGATCCAATCATAATCATGTGTTTCCTTGCTATTTAATTTAGTGTTAGGGAATGAGATGGAAGATGGATTTTATGTTGTTGGGCATAATGGTTGCTTTAGCTATCCGAATTGAGTTTGACAATTTGATTTATCAGTGTTTAGCCTATTGTGACACTTAACATGACTAATTAAAGTTGAACGTGCATTACACGTTATTCTAAAATATTTATATAAAGTTATATTTGGTACCATTTTGTTGGAGGATTTGATAAGTTTCGGACGAATTAAAGAAAATAAAATTTAGCATAAAAATAGAAGAGAAGAAAATTGTACTCTCAAAACTCAATTTCTATGAGTCAACTTTTTTGTAATGATGAAATATTATAAACGATCAATCTTTTTATATTACATTTGATACATAAAAATTAATTATTAATATATAAATTTAAACATATATTAAAATTTCTAGATACATGAATGCGAATAAATTCTTCTATAACGACTCTAGAGTTACATTCAAGATTTTCATCAAGTGAAAATTCATTGAATCTAGGTTATGTGAATATTAATTAACTGAGAATTAATAACACAAATTTAATAAATGACAATAATTATGTAGTATTTATTACATATCAAAAAACAAAAAAGTAAGATATTATTAAAATAATTGAATTGTAAGGGGTTAAAATCTTTCAAAAAATTATTCTCCCTTTATGTGATATTTTAATATGTTATAGATGGATTTTAAGTTAGATTTTCTTTTTTCCCTAATTTATTGATTATTTAAATCGTTATAAAATTAGGAAGAAAATATTTTAATGATCAATTTAAAATTTTTTACAAACTTCCAAGTGAAATTAACTCGTTTTTCAGGCAGTCGACCAACGTTGATTCTTCATGTGGGCAGTGGGAAAGACATTATGATCTCCATTTTAATTCAATCCATTTTGTATTTTAAAAGACTTATATAGACCTTTTACAAAGTGACTTTTGTGTAATTCTGAATTTTCATCTGACTTTTAGGCTATGTATGATAGGCCAATTTTTCTATGGAGAATGGAAAACAAATTTCATTTCCCACTTTTGACTTGTTCGATAATCAAAATTTTCCAACCAATTCATTTTCCATCTTTGCCTTACACGAGCACCAATTCTTGGTTTTTGGGGAATTCATTTTCCTATGGGGTAGGTGGTTTTATGTTTTCGATCTTTTTTTTTTTTTTTTTTAATTTTTCTTTGGGGTAGGTGGTTTTATTTTTTTGGTTTTTTTTTTTTTTTTTTTTAAATTTTTTGATAATGGAAACAAATTCTATAAACAATTGAAAAGATGAAATCCCTTAAATTGACAATTTTCATGTAAAACAAAGTCAAACGAATACTAAAATATAAATTATTATTATTATTATTATTATTATTATTATTATTATTATTTTGCAATGGAAAAAATTTTTAGGAACAATTGTAGAAATGAATATCCTTTAAATTGAAAATTTTCATGAAAAATAAAGTTAAACGAATACCAAAAGATACTTTTATTCTAACATTTTTCAGGTGAAAAATTATACCAATCAAATACTATTAATTGATAATTTCTACTAAAATAAATTCTAAATAATTCAATTCTATTCAATTCGTTTTCTTTCCATCTAAATTTTACATTTGCAATCAAACGGACCCTTAGAAATTTGTACAAGATTAATAGCTTTTTTCACAGAAATTTTTTCTTTCTATTTTAAATAACATACAATTGGAAATCTCAATCAATTTCAAGTATTATTATCCTATGATCGATTCTTCGTTTATTTTAACACTCGACTAGATTGTCTGAAGTGTTAATTTTCCCAACAAAGAATTTTGTTATTTAGGCCAGAGTCCATAAAATTAAGCCCTTATTTGACACCTTTTAAGTTTTTAATACGCGATATATTTTTTATTAAAATAATATTACATATTTTTTTTAATTACACGTTCCCAAAAATACTATTTTATAATATATTTTACCAAAATTTCGCATTATAATGTGGATCAAATAAGAGCTAAATGTTGAATTCGAAATATTCTATTGAGCCCCATTATTCCAATTTTTTGCCAGGTTTTCAATTTTTGGACAGAAGTGTGTGAGGCCTTTTAATGGTTGCAAAAAACGAACATCCTCGTTTGTCGAAATTAATTTCCAAAATAACCCTGCTATTTCTTAACTTTTAAGTATCCTCCCACCATTTGTTTGAAGGGTAAACTGAGAAATCAGATTTGGGTACCTGTCAAAACTCTCCAATAGTCAATCATTGATGGTGTTTGTCTGGAAATTACCTGCAATTCACTCAATGTGGCCCCCACAATGAAGAAAATGAAATTGGCAAAAAATTGGAATAATGGGGCTCAAACGCCCTAAAAAATCATGCAAAAGTGATCGGACGGTCAAGAAAAATTTAGAAGATATTTCACTACAAAAGAGAGCTTTGTTTTCCTCTCCGTTGGGCATTCTTTGCCATGCGTCTGTGTATCCAACTTATATTTAGCTCCCGTTTGGCCCCATTTTCTAGAAATAAAAATGAGTGGAATAATATTTTTTTGAAAAATGAGTGATCGAAAAAGAAAAAAAAGTTTTCGATTTACGTATATTATTATTTTATGGAAGATTGTGTGGTTGAAAATAGGAGAGTGAAAAATGAAGGCTCCGTTTGATTGCACAAAATTTTCCATGGAGCTTGGGATTCGAATTCCAACTTTAACTTTTGGCCGGTTTGATTGACAAAATTTTCCAGTAAATTGCTTTTCTATGTATTTCTAGGTACAACACTTTAAAGCGTGATTTTTCACCATTTATTTTCCTAGAGGTTGGTGGTTTTTGGTTTTCCACTTTTTTTTATGTTTTAATTGTTGGCAATGAGAACAAATTTTAGGAATAATTGTAAAAGAGGATATACCTGAAATTGACAATTTTCATGTAAAACAAAGTCAAACGAACACTAAAATATAGATGATTTTTTAATCTTTTTTTTTTTGGCAATAGAAACAAATTCTAGGTACAATGGTAGAAGTGGATATCCCTTAAATTGATAATTTTCATGTAAAATAAAGTCAAACGAACACCAAAAAATACTTTTACTTCAATATTTTTCACGTGGAAAATTATACCAATCAAACACAATAATTTACAATTCTCAGGAAAACAATATCTAGGTAATTCAATTCCCTGTAATTCATTTTCTTTCCACCCAAATTTCATCTTCGCAATCAAACAGACTCGAAATGTAATGTAATTGAATTTAATGGGGGACAAACGGGGGCTTAGTCCCGTTTGGCTCCCGTTATTTCATTTATAATTTTTGAAATAACATTTTTTTGAAGAATGTGTAGTTGAAAAAAAAGATTTTTTTTTCAATTTATGTTTAATATTATGTCATGAAAAATTGTGGTTAAAAATAAAAGAGAAAAATTATAATTTCAAATAATGGGAACTAAATGGGACTTAAATTTTAGTGGTCATTACAGTTATGAAGGTTCGAGAGCAATTAATTAACAATACTGTAGAATTTATTTTCCTAAGTATTTCTTTCAGGAAAATGTTTCAAAGTTTAGTTGATCTTAAAAATTCTTAACCGTTTTGAACACGTGTTCGTCTGATTTCAAAGCTGGACTTTACGATGTAAAATTAGTCAACGGTCTTATTTTCTTTGCTTATTTAATCCTACAGCCAATATCCCATTATACAAGTTATATAATTTTGGTCGACGTACGCGTTCTTATCAGGTACATGCCGCAGCAGGCAGTGCCTATATATATATATATAAACTGCGTCAAGCTATTTTGAGTTCAGAAATTATTAGCATTTTCATCAGTTCTTCAAATTTCTTTTATCTCTACGCATTTCACCTTTCCACCAAAATTTGCGTGTTCGCACTCCAGCTTGGTAGTTTTATCGCTAGTTCGGGGTTGAGTCTAGTTTTCCCGAATCATTTAATGGACAAATACAAGCAATATGAACGCGTATTCAATCACTTCGATGAAGATGGAGACATGAAAATATCGCCTTTTGAGCTTCAAAAGTGTGTTGGCTTAATAGGTGGGGTGATGTCCCTAGAAGAGGCGGAGGCGACCATCACGTCGATCGACTTAGACGGGGATGGGTTGTTGCGTTTGGAGGATTTTGTGAAGCTAGTTGAAGGAGCCGGAGAAGAAGAAAAGGAAAATGATTTGAAGGAGGCCTTTGCAATGTATGAAATGGAGAGGAGTGGATGTATATTACCAGAGAGTTTGAAGAGAATGCTTAGTAGATTAGGAGAAGCTAAAACCATTGAGGAATGTAAATTGATGATAGCTCATTACGATATCAATGGGGATGGACAACTCAATTTTGATGAGTTTAAGATTATGATGTCTAGTTAGTCCTAATTGGTTTCCTGTCCTTCATAATTGTCATTCATTCATTGATTGTATAAGTTATTAAACACATTGTTTCTGCGGGCTACTTCGTGCACAATAGGTTTTGTGCGGGTTACTTCGTGCACAATAGGTTATTCATTTAATTTTTCATTTTTAAATATAACTACTTGTGGTTGATAATTTTATTAATAACAAAATTAGACATAAAAAGATATTGAGTGATTCTCCTTTTCGTGTGGAGAAAACTAAAGAGAGACGTGAGTTCTTCACAAAATGCACAATTATTTAGCAATAAATGAATTTAGCTCCCACGTTCAAATTGAACCGCTAATAAACGTGAACTATTTTACTGTTATTTTTTTCTTTTTACTTTTGAGGATGTATGTCAGCCCCTTAAAGCTAACATAGGCTACGGCATAGGCATGCATTACCCTTACGCCATGGTCATGTCGCATTTGGGGTGCAAGGCAATGTGGGATTTCGGTTGTGGATAGAATAACGTGATGGTGATATACGTAGGGGTGGCAATGGCCAAGCCATCCCAGCTCGGCCTTGAAACTCTTGAGCTTGACTTGGTCCTATTGATGTGCCAAGCAAGGTCTGTGTGCAAAAATATTGCTCGACTCAGTCCTATGGCTCGTGAACCTAGCCAAGTAGTCCATGCGCCAACTTATTTTTTAAATTTTACTATAAGAATTGAAACCCTCCTTTTGGGAATTTGAGATGCCTACTTTCAATTTAAGAGTTGTTAAAATTGGATTCATATCTAAATGTAGAATTGACTGACTCTCATTTGGAACAATATATGGAAGAAAGGGGTATGGTAGTATTAATTTATACTAGAATGGGACATATATACTTAAAAATATATTCAACTATCATTGTTATTGGTGGGAATTGTTATAAACAATAAATATACGATTCTCAAAATTTTTTGAATCTTGACCGTACTAATGCTACAATATTTGATGTGTGTCATAATGCTAGAGACTAATCGTTATTGTTATTTGATTGTTATATCAAATTCTTCCATAATTTTAGTGAACTTGATATTGATCATTGGATTGACTTAAATTAAAGATCATGATTATTTATCAAATAAGTGCGTCAAATTTTTGAATAGGAAGGATGACCCCGATTTATAGTAAATCAATCATCAAGTCCAATCCATGTTCGAACCTCATTCTTTAAAGTTTTTTTTTAATTCGTTTTTAATATATATTTTTTCAATAAACTAGTACTTAAATCCAAAAAATTTCTATACTTTTTAATCAACATTTTCCAAAATACTCTCATTTCAAAAAACATATGCTCAAATAGGGCCTAAATTAGTATTTACTAATAATTTTTTATTGCTTGACACAGAATTAATAAAAAAAATTACAATTTTCAAACGTCAAAATAAATTTTGAAGTACTAAAGAAATAAAAACGTGGTTGGGTTGGGCATATTTCTATCCTTGACGGTGTGTTCTCTACGCCACGTATTATTATCTAGTAGAAGTTTGAGTTAGTATTTCGAAGTGACTCTATATTTTTAAAGGACATATTTTATCATTTGAAAAATATTTATAAATTTCAAGAGTTAAAATTTTGAAAGAACTCCAAGAAGCTATTTATATTTAACACTTAATTTTACTACTTCAAAAAAATATTTATTATTTTTTTTCTATATTTCATTTTAACTAACTTTTCTTTGGATTATTTTATTATTTTTCTACATTAAAAATTGAAATGCTTTGAACACATTTAATTTGGAGAGTTAAACACTCTCTAAATTAAAATGTTAATTTAAAGATTGCATGATTTCAAAGGTTGACTTTCGAAAATAGAGAGTATGTTATGTTTAAAAAGTCTTTTAAATATAGGGATTGTACACATACCCACGAAACCCGATTCTTGCGAGGCCTACCCCGAATAGGGCGGGAATTACTCACTTAATCGGGTAATCGGATCGGGTACAAAGTGGGGTAATTTTGGTCCGTTTAATTTTTTTTCTTTTCTTAAAAAATTCAATACTTTAACTTTAAATGGAAAAAATTTCACAAAATTTCATTAATTCTAGATAGCAACTAAGATTATTTAAGAAATATGATAAATAATAAAAATCTTAGTTTGCCAAATATATTTAAATAATTTAACTTTTAAAGGTTTGGGGTGGGAAAATGCCCTTCCTCCGGGACACAGGATAATGCTCCTACCGACTTCCTGTATGATTCTCATGTTGAATTATCACTATAGTAGTTGGCACACCACACCTTTGGAAGATTCCCTTTAGAAGGAAAATTCGTAGCAGATGTTTCAAACTTTTTATAGTGTAGGATATACTCAAATATTTAATTTCTAGCAGGTAGTTTCAAACCTTTAAAAATTGTGCGTCTGATGAAGGGTATCTGGATGACTTTCGTCCAAAAATTCATTGGTTGGCCAAAATTTAACGTTTGACCAAAAATTGATCAATTTTGAAACGGATGCGATGGTCTTTTAATCTTTAATTAATTGAAAAAGGGTAAATAGCATCAAATGTCTCCAATCTTTCCAAAATGTTGTGGTTGCAAAGCTTCTAAAAGTACACTAGAAGGACAATTAAATATTTTCATTAAAAAAATATGTTAGTTCATAAAAAATACTTATATTTCACTACCTGCCAAACCTCAATCCCTTATCTGCTCATGGAACAAACATCCTTCCCCTGATGGTGAGCCTCACAACAATTATCACCACCATCATCTGAACTGAGTCCACCACAGTGTCAGCCATCACGTCATTTCCTCCACCTTCTTCAACCCCAATTTTCCTGCATCCACATCAACTCCATTCCTCCTTATAAGAACTTTTGAAATAGTTAGGATAGTTGAATTAAGCCCCCAGGGCATATCTCCCAGTGGCAAAGGGGAGGGCGGATAGGGCTCAGCGCGACAGTGTACAGAGTTCGATTCCCCGCAAGGTGGAATTGACTTTGTTGCAATCGGGAGTTACCATATGGGTTAACAGTCTTGACTTATCCATGTGCTCTCCACCCTGGCTCCTGGGAGGCACATCCTGCGATTTACCTTCTCCACGATGGCCCAGGACAGGGTCGGTGGGGGCCCTTAAGGTTAGGGTTCAACCTTTTTTTAGGATAGTTGAATTAAATTTATTGCCACTAAGATGATCAGCCTCAAGGTAAAAACCATTGAATCCTAAAGTATTTTCAGTAAGAAGAAGTTCATCGAGTCTTCAAGGAAGTTGGGTTTTATTTGCAGCAAAAAACTCCAATTGTCCTAAATATCAGGAATGTGGCAAAGAATGGTAACATTTAAACAATAAATTAATGGAATAGAGTCAATAGACTTTTTTACAAGAAACGTGTATACGCATAAAATTAATTATGCATAACTCAAATTTCCAATAGTCAAAAATATTTATCATAATGCGGCGGAGCATCAGAATATGATATTTAAGGCAATTGACAAATTTTAATGCGGCTTCATACTTAACGCTTGTTTTGAGAGATTCTATAGGAGAATATATAAATAAAAAATAAGAAAAAATTATGAATCTCGTAAAATATATTATTGAAAATGAATTTTTAAAAAATCTCTACAAAACAACAGCTTAATAACAATCGAAACCCACGTAATAACAACAAAGTCAACTTCTCCCCAATAGAGTCCAGACTCAAGCTCCCGAGCAACTTCCAACTGGGAATATGTCAATGCTTTAAGGCAAGTTAATTCCACCAATTGTCAATTAAGTTTATAGGAAATTTTAAATTGGTAACAAAAAATGAGTTAATAATTTCGCAGATAATCATTTAATTAGAATGTAATGTGTCATCATAAATTTTGACGTGTGGAGAAAGTGACGTTATTTTCTTAACACGATGCTTTCCTTGCTATTTAATGTGGGTTATCGTTAGTGTTAGGGAATGAGATGGAAGATGGATTTTATATTGTTGGGCTTGTTGCATTAGCTATACAAATTGAGTACGACAATTTGATTTATCATTGTTTATTCTATTGTGACACTTAACATGATGGATTTTAAGTTGCGAAGGGGGGGGGGTGTTTGGGAGTGATTTTTTATCCAAAAAAATTGATTTTTAACCGCTATTTCACTATTTCAGTCATAATTTTTTACTTCTTTTTTTGCAGGTGGCCCCCACTTTTTCCTAACGGTAAAAAAGTCAATTCTCAAAATCCCTACTGAACATGGCCTACATTTTTTCCTAATTGATTGATTATTTCTTAAATCGTTATAAAACTAGGAAGAAAATATTTTAATGATCAATTTAAAATTTCTTACAAACTTCGAAGTGAAATTAACTCGTTTTTCAGGCAGTCGACCAACGTTGATTCTTCATGTGGTCAGTGGGAAAGACATCATAGATCTCCATTTTAATGCAATCCAAATTGTATTTTAAAAGACTTCTATAAAGTGACTTTTGTGTAATTCTGAAATTTTGTCTTGACTTTTAGAGATTTGTACGGGATAGATAGCTTTTTTCACAAAAAAAAAAAAAAAAAAAAAAAAATTCTTTTTATTTTAAATAATATACGATTGGAATTCTTGATCAATTTCAAGTATTTTTATCCTATGATTGATTCTTCATTTTTTTAACACTCGACTGGATTGTCTGAAGTGTTAATTTTCCCAACAAAGAATTTTGTTATTTAGGCCGGTGTCAATGAACTAAGCTCTTATTTGATACCCTTTAAATTTTTAACACACAACACATTTTTCATTAAAAAAATATTACAGGTAAATAAAAAAAATCTTTTTTTTAATCACTTGTTTCTCAAAAATACTATTTTATAATATATTTTACCAAAATTTTGCATTATAAATGTTAATTTCGAAATATTCTATTGAGCCCCATTATTCCAATTTTTTGCCAGCTTTTCAAAATTTAAACAGTAAATTAATTGTTAAAAAAATTGCAAATGGACAGAAGTGTGTCAGGTCTTTTAATGGTTGCAAAAAACGTTGATATTCAAAGGGTCAAAAACATTTCGAAATTAATTTCCAAAAATAACCCAGCTATTGCTTAACTTATAAATTATCCTCCCACCATTTATTTAAAGTAGGGGTGGACGTGTTTCTATTTGGTTTTGATTCTAAGAAATCGAACTGAACCATGAACTAATAATATTTCTGATAATGAAATTGAATGATTTTTTTTAAGATGTGGAATCAAACCGAATCGAGCCATTCAGTCCTGGTTCAGTTTGGTTTGGTTCTAGTAGATTAGTACTATTACTTAAGTTTTCAGTTTTGCACAGTATCTATAAGTTAGTAACATGTACTTACATAAAAAATATAAGTATCAAACATTTAACAAGTTCAAATTATCAAAAATTAAGATTATAAAAGTCCAAACTAACAAATAAAATATAAACGAATGAGTCATTGTCAAAAGTTAATAGAATTAAGTCACTCAACCCGCGTCGGCTATAGCGTGGATGACGCGCACTCATAGTCGAGGTGTGGGTCTCCCGTGAATAAAATAATCCTGATCCTCATGTGTGTGTGTTGTGTCAACAGTGCGATCATCCTTGTGGGCACTGTAGCTCGATATAAGTTGATAATATCGAGTTCAATTTCATCATTTGTCCAAATGTGGGATGATGTCCGTGTGCAAACAGGGAAAAGTGGCACTGGCTAAACGAGGAATGGTGTGGGATGATAATGTCTGTGGGCAAACTGGGAAAAGTGGTGTCGGTATTGCCTATCTTCCTCTATCGTGGCACTGTGAGGTTGAATTTTGAGAAATTCAAAAAATGAAGAAATTCCAACAGAAGGGTCAGCTTTCTTTTAGAAATTATATGTATTTATAAACAAACAAACCTCACTACCTTAAAATTCAAAGTGTTCTCAAAGACAAATACAATGATGGATTAGAAGGCGGCGTCGACGACCAGAATGAGACGGTGAATGTTGAGAGACGAATTGGAATTGGGAATTTGGGTTTCTCTTAATCCTTTGGGCTAGACGGCTATGGCTATTAGAGAAGAAAATTAATGATCTAAACACGTTTAATTGGTTGTAAAAAATAATGGTTATTGGACTGATTTCCATTAATATAAAATTAGATTCATACAAAAAATAAAATTATAAATTATGTTTGTCAGACGGTCAAGAAAAATTTAGAAGACATTTCACTACAAAAGAGAACTTTCTTCTCCCACTCCCTCTCCCTCTCCCTCGGGCATGCTTAGCCACACGTCCCTGTGTCAAACTTTACATTTAGTCCCATTTCGCTCCCATTATTTCAATTTGTAATTTTTGAAATAATAGTTGAAAAATAAGATTTTTTTTCTCAATTTATGTGTAATATTATGTCATGGGAAATTGTAGTTAAAAATAAGAGAGAAAAATTATAATTTCAAATAATGGGACCAAACGGGGCTTAAATTTCAGCGATTATTACAGCTATGAAGTTTCGAGAACAATTCATTGATAATACTGTAAAATTTATTTTCCTATGGATTTCTTTCAGGAAAATGTTTCAAAGTTTAATTGTTCTTACAAATTCTTAACCGTTTTGAACACGCATTCGACTTCTCTTCCTACCCTTCTTTTTTGATTTCAAAGCTGGACATTACGATACAAAATGAGTCAACGGTCTTATTTTCTTTTCTTGTTTAATCCTACAGCCAATATCCCTTTATACAAGTTATATTATTTTGGTCGACGTACGCGTTCTTATCAGGTACACGCCCCAGTACCTATATATATAAACTGCGTCGAGCTATTTTGAGTTCAGAAATTATTAGCATTTTCATCAGTTCTTCAAATTTCTTTTATCTCTACGCATTTCAGTGTTCCATCGAAATTTGCGTGTACTCACTGGAGCTTGGTAGTTTTCATTTTATCCTCTTTTCGGTGGGAAAGGCATTATTCTCTCCATTTTAATGCGGCTTCTAATTTATACAATTCAATTTGGCATCCTCCCAAAACCATATGATGACACAAACGTGTCCTCTGAGTAGCTTTTAATATAATATAGAGCCGGAAAAACATAAAGGAGAAAAGATTATACTATAATTCAATCAAGTCGAAAGTTATTTCGTAAAATAACGCAAAACCCTACTTATAAACTTTACATTTCAAAATTAGGGTGATTAAGTTTAAATTTCTAAAATCAGATGTTAATTATTTATTTTAAAATTAATAAAAATAAGTTTATTATAAATTAATTGTTCATTTATGTGATGCAATCTGGACCGTCCATATTTCAATTTCACAGCATTTCATATCACGTCTCTCTTTGCACGTACTCACCCGTCATTCAAAGCCCTTCCGTCTCTATTTATGCCATAAACCGCCTTTCTCTATCTTTACAGTGCATAAACCTCTCTCTCTCTCTACTATAGTGAAATATGTTTTTATAATATAGTAGTTATGTGGTTTTCCCAACTTATTTTAAAAGTATAAAAAAAGAAAAAGAAAAACCAGTTATTAAGGTTTTATAATGTGAAGATAATATTGATGATAGCTCATTACGATATCAATGGGGATGGACAACTCAATTTTGATGAGTTTAAGGTTATGATGTCTAGTTAGACTTATTTGGTTTCCTGTCCTTCACATTCATCGATTGTATAGGCTACTAAACACATTGTTTGTGCATGCAGGATCGTGCACAATAGGTTATTCATTTAATTTTTCATTTTTAAATGTAACCTATCTTGGTCGCATGATTTTATTAATAACAAAATTAGACGTAAAAAGATAATGACTGATTCTCTTTTTCGTGTGGAGAAAACTAAAGAGAACGTGAGTTCTTCACAAAATGCACGATTCTTTAGTAACAAATGAATCTAGCTCACACTTCATAATTAGAATCATAATTACATAATATAACTGACGTCAAGGCAATATCCCTCCATTTTTACAATTTTACTTTTCATAAAAATACGATTGGAAAACCCAATCTGGCCTTGGTTATTCAACCCATTCTTGATTATCTAAGTCCTCGTTTGACCCCCATTAACTGAAAATGAAAATGGGGGGAATAGTATTTTTTAGAAAAGTGAGTGGTTGAAAAAGAAGGAAAAGTTTTCGATTTACGTGTAATATTATTTTATGAAAGATTGTTTGATTGAAAATAGGAGAGAGAAAAATAAATGTAATGTAATTGAATTTAATGGGGATCAAACGGGGGCTAAATAAGATATTTGCAATGTCAACAAAAAACATTATTTTTTCCATAAACGTGTCGTCACATACCTGTATATTTATTTGTTACAGTCATGGCGGTTCTAAAGCAATTAATAATATTCAATGAATTTTATTTTTTATTGACAATTATATTATTTTGTTATTGTTTTTATAAAGTCTTAATCATTTTGAACACGTTACACGTATTTCTATTTTCTTCTTCTTGTAATAAGGACATCGGACACTTCCTGGTTAATTCTCAAACCCGTACGAGGGGGTCTCCTTTTCTTTTACAAATTTTTTTTCGGTCAAACCCTGAAATTAGCAGTCCCTTTACGCGTTTCTTATCGTCTATATATACTGCATTTCTCAACCCATTTCCAGTTCAGAAACTTGCAGTCTTTTCTTCCGTTCTTCATATTTCTCCGTCTCTCTCTGTGTTTGGTTCTTGGAGCATATTTGGCTTAACAGTTTCACGAATTAGGGCTTGTTTATAGTAAATTTGGGCTCTACTCGACATATTTTTTTTGTTATTGGTAACCTATTTTCTTTGTTATCTGGGCATTAGTTCTTCACTTTGTTCCTACTTCCAGCAGTTATCCAACTTGGTAGTTTTTATCTTTCGTTCAGGGTTGAGTTCAGTTTTTCCAAATCAATTAATGGACAAATACAAGCAATATGAACGAGTATTCAACCACTTAGATGAAAATGGAGACATGAAAATATCGCCCTGTGAACTTCAAAAGTGCGTTGGCTCATTAGGTTGGGAGATGTCCATAGAAGAGGCAGAGGTGGCCGTCACATTGATGGACTCAGACGGAGATGGATTGTTGTGTTTCGAGGATTTTGTGAAGCTAGTTGAAGGAGCAGGAGAAGAAGAAAAGGCAAATGATTTGAAGCAGGCCTTTGCAATGTATGAAATGGAGGGGAGTGGTTGTATAACACCAAAGAGTTTGAAGAGAATGCTTAGTAGATTAGGAGAATCTAAAACCCTTGAGGAATGCGAATTGATGATAGCTCATTATGATATCAATGGGGATGGACAACTCAATTTTGATGAGTTTAAGGTTATGATGTCTAGTTAGACTTAATTGGTTTCTTGTCCTTCGTAATTGTCATTCAGTCATCGATTGTTGAGGTTACTAAACACATTCTCTCCGCAGGCTACTTCCTGCACAATAGGTTATTCATTTGATTATTCTTTTTCAATAAAACCATTCTAGGTGGCATTATTTATTAGTAACAAAATTTAAAATAATTAGAAGTAAATATAATCAAGAAATTCTAAACTCTTCTCTTTTCATTTTTTTCTCTATACTTTGTTCATTGATTTAACTTTATATTATAACCAACATCTCAAGAAATTTGTTGATTTTGTTGAATAACTTAATTTTTTATCATAATGAGCTATCATCAATTCGCATGGACAACTATAAATACTCCCTCAATTCACTTGTATCACTATAAATACTCCCCCATACAACACTTGTGAGACTAATGCAATATTAAATACAAAAAAACACTCTTTACTTTGTTCTCTTACAAGACAACTGGTTTTACATTACATTGACTCATTACAATTGGTAATTACTATACAACCATTCCACAAATGCATCGTCGGATTCCTAACGTTATCATTTCGTGTTGAAAGTCTACTCCCACGCCCCATTTCTAGAGCATTCTAGATTGTTGGTTAGACCTAACATGTCAGATTCGGCCTACGTGTATGCTAGTGGGATCGGTATATATTGTCCGAGTGGCCCTAACAAAAAATGAGGTCAACAGATTGACGTCGTCTGTGGGAAACTACACTATAACCACGAGCAAACCCCAGGAAAAAAACTTATTGAATGGATGATTGGGCATCTCCCTTGAAAAAGGATTTGTTCATAAAAAAAGAACAAGATGAAGTCCCATAAGTTGGTCAGATTTGAGTTGGAGGGTAGAAAAATGAGTTCTGATGAAGATGTATACCCTAGGAGGGTAAGAGAAAACGTTGGCACAGTTCCTCTAGAAGCTGTCGTAGCTGGTCGTTGCCGACCTTACCACCACAACAAATGAGGTAGAATGCGAATGGCTACCCAAATCATGAGAAAAATGGCTACCATGGCAACCAACATAAAGAGCATCACAAACCAAAATTTAGCCATGCAAGAACTTTTGATGTAAATGCAGGGCCAGGGAGGTTATCTTACCCTACCTAAGCACCTCAAAGATAATATCAGCAAGAAGATGAGGTGCAAAGCCAGCGAGCTACGTCATCTAGGCATGGCAGGGGAGTTAGCTCCATTGAAAGAGATTTGGGAGTTAATATTTCTTCCAATTATGCCTTAGGCCAACCCACCGAAGTCCCATTCAACATAGAGGACAACTTCTTACCATAATTTGAACCAGAACACAAGCCTAGGAGGTCCAGCAGTATGTTTGACAGAATCAACCCATCCGAACCGAGGCACAGACAGCATCAGCAACCTCCGAAGCCTCGAGTTAGGCCACAGCCCCCACCTCCTACAACTTAATAGCCAGAGTTAAGGTAATAAAATGCCCCCAGTGCTCTCCGCCTAGAAATAGGCATCAGATGAGGGAAAAAAAGGCTAGGAACTAAGCAGACCCTTCTCATCCACAGTACCCAGATATGAGGCCAATGAAAAACATGACTCGGATGAACCCCAACAATCTTGTGATTTAGAGGAAGATGATGAAAATCTCCCATTTTCTAGAGAACCGAGGAATGCCCAAGTGCTGAGCCACTATGTTATGCCAAAAATACCAAAGTATGATGGAAAAGGCGACCCAACAAAACATATGAACACGTACAAAACTCACATGAGCCTAAGAGGCGCCACCCCAGCAATAAAATGTAGAGCATTCCACTTAGCACTTTGAGAAGCAGTTGAAGTTTAGTACAGATTTGAAGATGAGGACATAGCTGTTATATTACTAAACTCATTACCTAAATCATATAAAGATGTCAGGAATGCTATAAAATATGCTAGTTATAACCTTACATAAGCAATTGTGATAGATGCATTAAGGTTTAGAGAGGAAAAGAGAGAAAATAGAACCAACTTGAGAAAAGAAAATCTATTTGTAAAGGGGGGAACTGAGAAGAAAGAATTTAACTTCTAGAGTAAGAAGGAAAGAGGAAGATTAAATATAAAGATAAAAGTAACAAGAAATGATATAACTGTGGAAAGTTAGGACATTTTAAGAGAGATTACTTTAACCGAAAAAAATAGAAAGAACTGAACAATAATGATTAAGTAATGCTGTCATAGTATCTGAAGTAGATAGCCTGCATGTACTAAATGTGTCAAATGAAGAGCCTAATAAAAACTTGATTCTAGACACAAGGTGCACTTTCCATATATGCCCTGAAAGGTCTTGGTTTGAAAATTACAAAGAAACAAAACCAAGAAAAGGTATATATATGAGATGATAATTCTCAAAATGTAATTGAAATCGGTAACATAGCTATCAAAATGTATGATGGCATCGTCATGCCAATCAAGAATGTGAGATATGTCCAAATCTGAAAAGAAACTTTATTTTATCAGTGACACTTGAAAATGAGAGATATACCTTCAAATATGTTAATAAAGTTCTAAAAATTATGAAAGGCTCCCTAATTGTAATAAAACGACCTAAAAGAAATGGTCTATACTACGTTGAAGGTAAAGCTATCACTACACTTGATTCTAGTCGACTGATTGTTAATGAAGATAAATCTGAACTTTGGCACAACAAAATGGGTCATATTGGTAATAAAGAGTTAAAATCTTTAAGTGACCAAAAATTACTTGTAAAAGATGATATTGAGACATTGGACTTCTATGAGACTTATGTGTTGGGTAAGTCCCACAAGGCAAGTTTAAAAACCAACTCATATAGAACCAATAGACCCTTAGGCTATGTACATATTGATCTATGGGATCCTAAGAAATATTTCACATTTGATTGAAGCAAATATTTCTTATCCCTTATGGATGATTATTCTAGAAAAAAGTTTGGATTTATGCTTTACTAGCTGAATCTGAGATGTTTTAGAAGTTTAGAACTTGACTAAAAGCTGTAGAGAATCAATTAGAGAAAAAATTGAAAAATCAAGAACTGATAATGGGCTTGGGTTCTGTAATTTTGAATTCAACAATTTTTGCAAACAAGAGGGAATAATGAGGCATAGAACTATAAAACACACACCCCCAACAAAATAGGATTGGTGAGAGAATGAATATGATTATAATGAACAAAGTTAGGTGTATGCTTATTAGCTCTTAATTAGCCAAAGGTTTCTGGGCTAAAGCTGCTAGCACTGTAGCCTACTTGATCAATAGATCTCCCTCTAGTAGTATAGACTTTCAAACTCCACAAGAACTATGGATAAGGGGCATCAAAACTTAACATACATTAGATTTTTTGGATGTGCTGTACATGCACATCAGTCAAAAGGAAAACTTGAGCTAAGGGCTATCAAATGTGATGATATGCTACCCAAAAGGTGTAAAAGGATACAAGTTATGGGTTTTAGGTGTCCCAGATATTAAGATCATTAATAACAGAAATGATGTCTTTAATGAATCTAAAATTCCATGCCTAAAACAAGATATTGATAAATCAAACAAATCTGAAAATGAGAAAACCGTTCAGAGTGAGGTGAAGTTGGCTAAGTTTGATTTGCCTCAACCTTAAGAAGAGGATAATAATCATGTATATCAAGAATCTGAACTGTACCTCAACCTTTTGACGAGAATGAACCCCAAACTGAGATTGAATCGAAAGAACATAATCATGACACTAAACACACCACTATTCAAGATTACCAATTCACTAGGGATAGAGAAAAGAGACAAGTCAGACCTAATCCTAGGTATGAGTTTCTAAATCTGACTGGCTTTGCCTTAGGATCAAGAGAAGCTCTTGAACAAGCTGAACCAGCTTCTTATGAAGAAGCAGTTAATGGGAAAGAATTTGAATACTATATAAACACAATACAGGAAGATATATAATCTCTAATTGAAAATAAAACATGGAAACTTGTTAAAAAACCTAAAGATCATATCATCGTCCAATGTAAATGGATTTACAAACTTGTGAGGTTTAAAGTAAGGTTAGTGGCAAAGGGGTACACTCAAAGGGAAATGGTTGATTACAATGAAATATTCTCACCTATAATCAAGTGTAAGATAATTAAGATGGTCCTAACACTTGTTGTTCAATTCAATTGGAGACTTGAACAACTTAATGTTAAAACTACTTTTTTACATGGAGGTTAGAAGAAGATATCTTCATAAGCTAGCTTCAAAGTTTCAAGGCCAAGAACAAGACTGATTATGTATGTAAATTGGAGAAATAATTGCATGGATAGAAGCAAAGCCCCAGACAATGTATAAAAGGTTTGATACATATGCACTAAAGATAAGTTTTAAAAGAAGTGATTTTGATGCTGGTCTATACTATAATAACATAAAGAATGGGTGTTAAGTCTACTTACTCCTTTATACTGATGATATACTTTTAGCTAGCCCCTACAATCCTCAAATCATAAAACTAAAGAATCTTTTAAAATCTGAATTCAATTTGAAAGATTTAGAAAGCGCAAGGAATATTCTAGGAATGGTTCTAAACAGAAATGTGCCTGAGAACAAGTTAACTATTACACGGGAGGCATATCTAAATAAAGTTGTAACCAAGTTTGGGATAAAGGAGAGCAAAGTAGTTAATGTGCCTCTTGCAGCTCATATGAATCTTTCCCAATCCCATTATCCTAAATCTGAAGAAAAATTAAAAGAAATGTAAACATACCCTATGCAAATCCAATGGGTTCTCTTATATTTTCTATGTTACAGCTAGACTTGACCTTGCTTATGCAATTAGTTTTTTAAGCAGATCTATCTACCATGGTAAGTCTCATTGGGTTGGAATAAGATGGTTGTTGAGATATATTGTTGGGACATTGAATTTGGGTCTAGTGTATGATAAAAGATCTAAAACCTTAACCCTTAAGGGTTACGTAAATGCTGATTTTGATTGTGATAAAGTAGTAGAAAAATCAACTACAGCCTATTTCTTTACTCTTGGAGACAATTACATCACTTAGAAATTTCAATTGCAACCTTTGGTTACACTATTTAGCACTGAAGCAGAATATATAACCATAATTGAAGCTATTAAATAATGTATTTGGTTAAAAGGAATTCTAAAGGAATTAAACTTCATGCAGGATACTCTTACAATATTCACTAATAGCTAGAGTACTTTTTTCCTTAGTAAAAATCTTGTCTATCATGAAAGATCAAAACATATTGAGGTGAAGTATCATTTCATTAGAGAAAAACTATCTCAAGGTAAAGTAAATCATGTTAAAATTCACATTGACAAAAATCCCTCAAATATGGGAACTAAAGTTTTGTTTGTAATTAAGTTTAAATTGTGTTTATCCTTACTTCATATTGACACAAGTTTAATTTCTTTTGCAGGTACCTAGACAAATGATGAAGGACAATCTATCTATGTGCATATTCAACAACCAAAGAGTTGAGTGTTATTGAGAACCAATTTGAAGATTGTAAGAGTTGTGCTTTCTCAAAATACATTTAAAAAAGTGCTATTTGTGTTACTGCCTATTTGGATAATCTCGCCCAAATGAAATGGCATCCATTTACTGGTGGTTTGGTGTGTACAAAAATTGTGCTAGTTGAAGTCTTATTTGAACCATTAGATACAATCAAGGCTGAGATTCATTCTTGAAATTAATATCATCTCTTGGGTGGTTCAGTGATATGACTTTTGGGTCTTTTCTCTAGACTATTGGTTTTCTCTCACTTTGGCTCCTCGTTTTCTCAAAAAGGTCTTGAATCTACTTCCTCTTGTTTTGAGTCTTTAATAATTTATCCAATGGCGTGTATTTTATGGGCGGTTATCTTCGTAGAGTTTTTGGTTGGATCTTTGAGTTCATTATCAGGTTTTACGAGATCAAACAGATTTGTGACTAAAACTCGATATGAGTGGTTTGATGTAATCTCTCTCTCTCTCTAAAGATAGAATATTGCACTGGTGGAACAAGTTGTCCCTGAGCCCTTAGATTTGGTCTGTTAAGATTTGGGGTCTATCTTAATAAGGTCAACCTTATTAAGAGGAATGACCCAAGATCTATTTAAGTTGGGTAATATTTCGGTATTTAACCGATGTGAGATTTATTCCCTTAACATGCCCCCGCAAGATGGTGACTCTTTTTGAGCAGACCAATCTTGAAATTCGTGTGCTCATTTTTGAGACTTAATCGGATCGAATAGCTCGTTGGAGTTTACTGGGCTCTGATACCATGTTAAGACTTGAGGTCCACCTTAATAAGGTCAACCTTATTAAGAGGAATGACCCAAGATCTATTTAAGTTGGTCAATATTTCGGTATTTAATCGATGTGGGATTTATTCCCTTAACATGGTCAACTGGGTGAACTGGGTCAACTTTGATTTCTTGTGTTCTCATGTTCATCTTTACAGTTTTATTACTTGTGATGCCTTATATTTTGGTTTAACAAACGAAATCAATCGTATATTCCAACATTTTTCATCGAAAACGAAAAGCTTGCTCCAATTCATTCCCTCCACTCCTTTAGATTGAACTTTCTTACTCTTTCTATGCCTTTTTTCTTGGAACCTTTGTTAGTGAAGTAAATCATCCCCGATGCTATTTGCTTACAGAGGGAATCGGTGGAGATTGAGGTGATGATACCTCCGTCACCCCAGAATGCTCATTGGAAATGTTTGATGCTTCTTGGGCTGAAAGAAAGGAAGGAAGAACAAACAAAGGCAACCAAGCCTGTCATGAGCTACACTGAGGTTTTGGATAAAATAAAAGAGAATCTCTTTATCAACACAAACAATTGAAAATGAATGAAACAACATCTTTATTATCTTACAGAAGAAATTGCTTGTATGTAATTCATCTTTGTGATCATGGCATTTTTTAGTACCAAATAGTAAATGCTATTAGATGAAGTTCCAATCTACAAGCTAGGAATGAAGCTCTTTCTCTATAGGTGAAAACAAGGGTCGGGGTACAAAAGGTCCTCGTATCCTAACACTAAGTTGAGTTTTTCATTGCTTGCTTAAGTTTTCCTTCCTTGATGGATTTTGTGCTTGATCGGATGAATTCCAAGTCTTCGTGAGAAAAATCAATAACAATGTCAAATGCCACATGTTATAGTCCAGGCTACTCTAGAATGAAGCAATTAGAAAGATAAGGAAAATGGGTAGGTATTTGGGTACTGAAAGGATATTTACGTTGCTATTGAAGTCGTATTATTGGTCAAAAATGTTTGAGAAGGTGGAAGCACATGTGAAGTCTTACTTGGTGTGCCAACATGACAAGACTAAAAGGAAGAATGGGACATAATTTCTCAAGCCTTTGTCAATCCCAAATAGGTCCACTATCGTAATAATCGATTTATGGTTGATTATAGAGTTTGTTGATCAATAAGATGGGATTTGTACTGAAATTCTCTATTACAAATCATCCTCAAATAGATGGTCAGATGGAAAGAATGAATGCATTATTGGGAGAATATTCGAGGTCTTATTGTAACGCCCCATTTTTTTTTTTTCAATTTAAAAAAAAAAAAAGAAGTGTTACCAAATTTCTCGTTTTTGAAGAAAAAAATGTACTTTTGAAACTTTAAAGAAAATTTGATAAATCAACCCTATGAAGCCAACCAACATTTAAATTTAATTAAAATCATTCAACATCAATTTAAACGAAATACACAAACATGAATGTTAGAACTACAAAATAAATATGCAGATACTAAACATAAACATGTTAAATAAAAGTCTAATCATGAATATCTTTAAAATCATTTTTTGTTTACTTCGCAACCCATAGGCATCGACTCGTCCAATTTTTCACGCATCTAGCACGACCCGTTCTAATTTGAATTTTTTTGTAAGTGTCAGTATTTTAAACAAAATACCCAATAAGATAGGTGCAAATTTCTATTCAACATAACATAAATATAAATGAAACATTCATACCCAACATTCATAGATTTAGAACCACCGATTGCAATAATAGATGGTGCAAGGAATTGCTTTAGAAATCCCACATCCAATAAAATTTAACATAATTGGATCTGACGTTCTATCCCAAAGGATTTAATATAAAAATCATTTCTTGGAATCTTAAGGATTGAACGAAATCATAATATAGATATCATGGATAATAAAATTTTAACCACTGCACTTATGTATCTTACCTTAAAAATCTGAATTTCTAAGAATTTGAAAAAAGTTTTTCCTGTTTGCCTTGACTTGAAGAATAGCAAAGTATATGAAATTTATAACTTTATATGTATGCAATAACCGTGTGTGTAAGTATTTAATAAATGTGATTGGTGGATGGGTAAAAGAAAATGGTCAAGTATTTGAGAAGAAACCACCACATGTTCTCATAACTTACACACACGTATACCACTAATAGATATCAAAACATGCAAAAGAATAAGATTGGTTATTTCTTTACCACACGTCAAATCTTACACATTTGCCAACCAATCAATGTAAAGGAAAATAATAATTAATATTATATTAAATGGTTACATAAATTTCATTTCAACCAAAATAACTTGACATAATGCTTTCAAAATAAACTTCTCTTGAACCCGATTTACGTAATTTAATACGATTTACAAAATGAGACCCATATTAATATATTTTTTATCAACATCTACTATACCCAATTATTTGGCACACATATGGACCAATTAATTTGCCAATGACTAAAGTTGAATTAACAAAATTTAAGATCTACATAAGAAGTAAATAAATTTTTGGAATGTTACATACCTTCCCCCTTAAAATAATTTCGTCCTCAAAATTACTTTATCTTGTCGAAAAGTTCTGGATACTTGGCTTGTATCTCTTCTTTTTTCTCCTAAGTAGCTTCTTTGATTCCATGATTTCTCCATAAAATTTTAACCAAGGAAACTTCCTTGTTTCTCAAAGCATGCACTTTCTTCTCAATAATTTCCATGGGAGCCTCTTCATGAGTTAAGTCTTTCTGCACTTCTAATGAGTCTTAGCTTATCACATGCTTAGGATCATGCATATACTTTCTAAACATTGACACGTGAAATACGTTATGAATTTCCGATAATCTAGGTGTCAATGCTAAATGGTGAGCCACATTTCCGATTTTTTCTAAAATTTCAAAAGGACCTATAAATTAAGGTTTTAACTTCCCCTTCTTTCCAAATCTCAGAACTCTTTTTATTGGTGCTACTTTCAGAAATACTTTCTCACCGACTTCAAATTCAACTGACTTTCTTTTCTAGTCTGCATAGCTTTCTGTCTATCTTGAGCTGACTTTATTTTGTTTTTAATTTTATCAATTGCTTGTACTGTCTTTGCAATAATTTCTAGACCCAAAATTTTATTTTCTCGAACTTCATCTCAATAAACCGGTGATTTACATCTTCTACCATAGAGAGCTTCATAAGAAGCCATGCCAATAGTAGTCTGGAAGCTATTATTGTACACAAACTCTACTAATGGTAGGATGACTCCCAACTACCTCCAAAATCCAAGACACATGCTCAAAGCATATCTTTTAGAGTTTGAATAGTCCTTTTCTGATTGTCCATCTAATTGGGGATGATAGATAGTACTAAAATTTAACTTTGTCTCCATAACTCCTTGCAGGTTTTTACAAAATTTGGAAGTTTACGTTGGATCTCGGTTTGAGACGATGGAAGTCAGAATTCCATGCAGCCTGATAATTTCCTTGACATATAACTAGGCAAATTGTCCATACTGTAGTTCATTCGTACTGGAAGTAAGTGAGTTGATTTTGTCAATCTATCCACAATCACCCAGATAGCATCATGACCCCGGTTTGTCTTCGAAAAACCTACAACAAAATCCATAGCTATCTTCTCCCATTTCCACTCTAGAATTTCTAATGGGTTTAATGGCCCTGATGGTCTCTGATGTTCGGCCTTAACTTGCTGACATATCATATATTTATCAACAAATAGACCAATCCCCATTTTCATATTTCTTCATCAAAATATGTCACGAAGGTCTCGATATATCTTTGTATCATCAGGATGCACAGCGTACGAGGCAGAGTGAGCTTCTTTGATGGGTTATTGTCTTAGACATCTTTGATGCGATCCCTAAGTGTAGATTAGATCTTTAATGCCGCAATCTTTGCAGTAAACTGAGTCGACGGGATGACCACTTCCAATCTCAAATTCCTTTAACAAGTGTCCTTGAGTTGTGGATGGAGCAGCCAACTATCCCACTGTCTTCCTACTAATGACATTAGCGACTACATTTGCGTTACCCGAATAGTAATGAATAGTGCAGTCAAAATCCTTAACCAATTCCAACCACCTTCTCTGCCTCATGTTTAACTTCTTCTATGTAAAGAAATATTTTAGGCCTTTGTAATCAGTATAGATGTGCATTTTCCCTCGTAGAGATAGTGACGCCATATCTTCAGAGCATGTACCATTGCCGCCAACTCTAAATCGTGTGTGGGGTAGTTTTGCTCATATTATTTTAAATGTCTTGAAGCATAAGCAATCACCTTTCCTTTCTGCATCAACACATCTCATATCTTGTTTGGATGCATCACTATATATAACAAATCCATTCGAGCCCTCTGGTATATCCAATACTGAAGCTATAACCAATTTCTATTTTAGTTCTTGAAAACTCTTCCCGCACTTCTCGGTCCACTGAAATTTCATCCCTTTTTTAATTAGTTGGGTCACTGGCCCAGCTATTTTGGAGAATTCTTCAATGAATCTCCGATAATAACTAGCCAATCCCAAAAACTATGGACTTCACCTACATTCGACGATTTAGGCCACTTAATTATCGCCTCAACTTTTGTAGGGTCTACTTCAATCCCTTGTGCTATAACCACATAACCCTGAAAACTTAAGCGGTTTAGCCAAAATTCACACTTTTTGAATTTGGCATACAATTTTTCATTCCTTAGTGTTTTCCGTACTATTTTAAGTTATTCTTCATGTTGCTCCTTGTTCCTTGAATACACAAAAATATCATCAATAAAGACAATGACGAACTGATCAAGATATTGATGAAATACCCGATTCATCAAGTCCCTGAACACTGCAGGAGAATTCGTCAATCCAAAAGGCATTATAGTGAACAAGTAATGACAATAGCAAGTTCTAAATGCCGTCTTTGAAATATCGTTTGCCTTCACTTTCAACTGGTGATAACATGAACTTAAGTCGATTTAGGAAAATACTGTTGTACCCTTTAACTTTGGAAAAGAGGTCTACAATCCATGGCAAGGGATGTTTATGTTTAATAGTCAACCGATTTAGCTCACGATATTAAATGCTCATCCTCATTGAGCCATATTTCTTTTTTACAAATAAAATCGGTGTACCCCAAGGAGATATACTTGGTCAAATGAAACCTTTATCCAACAATTCTTGTAGCTATATTTTCAATTATTGTGGCTCCTTTATGCCATTTTATATGGATCTTTAGATAGTGACGTCGCTCCAAGCACGAGATCAATCATAAACTCAACTTGTCTATCTAGTGGAGTGCCAGCTAGATCATCAGAGAACACATTAATAAAATCTCATACAATTGGTACCATACTGAGAGGAACCTTCGATTGCTGAGCTCCAGATATTCACCAAAAATCCATGGCAAAATTTATTCTTCAACATCTTCTCTGCCTTCACGGCCAGCATGATGCTAAGTAAAAACTTTACTCTTGCCGCAAAGATTTGAAACTCTTCATCCTTAGGCTTCTAAAAATTACTTCATTCTCACAACATCGGATGGTTGCATGATTACTCCGAAAACAATCCATTCCCAAAATAATATCAAAGTCTTTCATATCTAAGATGTATAGATCAACTTTTAATTTCCTTCCATCCATTTCTAACTTTATTGCCCTAGCTATCCAATTGGTGTTCAATGTTCTACCTAATTGGATGGTAACTTCTAGAACACTATCTAATTTCTCATATAGAATACACGATTTAGTAATAAATGCAGTAGAGATGAACGAATGAGTAGTCCCTGAGTCTATAAGAATGTATGCAAGTAGCTCAGATACTAATAGAATACCTGCCATTACATTCAGATCGTTTGTTGCCTCTTCTTGGGTCAAAGAAAAGACTCTGGCTTTTCCCTTCTTGTTCTACTCATAGTCTTTCTTATGTAGATATGCCTTGCAGTCTGGAGCAAAATGCCCTTCTTGGCCGCATCGATAGCACACATTCTTTCCAAAATGCCCTTATTGACTTAGCTTGTTGCAGTACTACACTGTAGGTTGTGGTATGGTGAGATGCTATGATTCTTCTAATCTCTGGACGTAATCCTAGTTCAAAACTCCTGACCTTCTTTGCTTTAGTGTCCACGAGGTGTAAGGCATACCTAGAAAGTTGTTCGAATTTTTTTTCATAATCTCCAAGCGGCATTTTTCCATGTTTTAGTTGTAGAAACTCTGTCTCTCTTCGATCCCTTAGGGACTTGGGAAAGTACTTTTTCATTACTTCCACCTTGAACTGTACCCAAGTCATAGCACGTTGTTCTACTTCTGTTCTAGTGCTTGAAGTGGACTCCCACCAGTGGTCTATTGCATCAATCAACATAAATTCGATGCATGATACCTTTTGGCTATCAGTACATTCCATGTGTTTGAAAATCCGCTCCAGTCCTCTTAGCCACTCCTTATCTGCCAATGGGTCAGCTTTTCTATCAAAAAGAGGCTTGAAATGGTGAAACTGTTCTACAATTGCACCTATGTTGCTAGCACTAGCTGGTGCATGTCGTTTACCAAGGTTATTCAATGCCTTCATAAGATCCCTGAACATAATTGCTTGGTCTTGTTGTTGCGACATTTCCTTTATATCAACAAAATTTAAAATTTTGTTTTAGAAACCTTAGACAACACGACTCATTTTATTTAAAGGGAAAATGAAATCTCATGAATTTGAACCCTTAAAACTAGGATATACCATTGATTGAATAAATAGATCTCAAATAACGTAAAGATTTTTTTTTATTTTTTTTTTAACGAGAAGGAAAGCAAAACACCATGGAACAAAGAAAATATAATCTAAGTTTCTAATCTCTATGGATCCTACGAATCTTCTTTGTTGGAGCCTCGTCTTCTAAAGAGTCTTCTACCTCAGAGTCAGGCTCTATCTCTATTTTGACATGTGGCTCAAGATTTCCCCTAACTCCAGCCCAAAATTATCCTCATGCTCCGATTCAGGCTCTTTCTCAGGGTTCGATTCATACTTAGCTCGGGCTCTGGCTCAACCTCGTCTTCTACCTCTTTTGCCAACTCATCTTCTGGCTCTGCTTGTGGTAGTAAGCTCTCACTCCACTTATCCAAAAGGGACTAACAATACATGTCAAACTCAATCATGTCTGGGTGCTCTGGAGGGTTACCTCTTAACATCTCATCCTTAAACACAACTCGAATGTCTCTCTATTGAGATGGAAGTGAGTTTATAAGGTCATGAATGGCCTCGATACACGTGATCTCTATTCATGCATCAACTACCAACGTACATCTCTTGTAGATGTCTTGGACATGTTCGACAAGCGAACGAGTCGAGTCAATTACATAATTTTCATACGATTGAATGATGGACCTTCTGTTCATTGTTGCTTTACAAGCTGTTGTTTTTCTAGTTGTTAGATCCTAGCCATGTCTGTCACATAATTGTCAAATTATCTTTGGTTTGTTTTGTTATCGATATCACATTATATATCATGCTCTCGTGCTTTTTTATTACAAAGATTAATCATTATACCTCATTAAGTATTAAAAACAAAATAACAACATAATCCATTCTAAACATCATAATCTTTTTATGAATTCAAGCTTAAATGATTCATAAATCATGCTCGAAAAATGAAATGGAACATAATATATTTATTTCGTTCCTTGGATTCCTTCGACGGTAGTTGATTAGCGAGTATTAAGTGCCATGGATTTTATTTTGAATACTTATTTAAGATTTAGATAAAATCTCATTATAGAACCATTAAGAAACATGTAAACACTTTATAACTTATTACACAAAATTAGATTATTATTATTATGATTATTATTATTATTATTATTATTATTATTATTATTATTATTATTAAATATAGACTAGGAAAAGAACTAAAAGCAATATCAATAACAGAAAGTCGAAAATGCATTTATTCACTTAGATAAACCAATAAAGTTCCAATTGGCAAATGACTAGCACACTATTCTATTATTTGATTCCTCGTAATAATCAACAATGAAGCTTAATAGGTCATTTATTCATAAGCAAATAATATGTTTAAATAAATTATCCCATTTGTGAACAATGACCATTATCCTCGTTCACTTTTTTTTTTTTTTTTTGGAAAATCATACTACCAATTTTACACATAATTTTAGGGTTTAAGCAAAAATCGCAAAATCGAAAAACTTAAATGAAATTGCATTTTAGAAATCGTCGGTTTGATGCCACGTGGACCCGATCAACAAAGTGGTTTTGAACCAAACCAAACCGGTCAAAATGGTTTGGTTTAGGTTTGAGAATTTTAATTGCGGTTTAAAATCAAATTGGACCGGCTAAAAATATATAAAATAAAAATAAAAATAATGAATTTTTTTTGAAAATTCATCCAAATATATAAAATTAAATAGTTTTGTCATTTGTGGGTATTTTTGTCAATTTCTAATTTTCTAAGACATATATATTTTACCTAATAATCCTAATTTATATCTAATAATCTCAAAACTAACATAATCTATCAAAAGTCCTTTTCATCTTCAGAATTCAGTGAACTCCAGCCAACACCCAATACAGTCTTGAGCCACCGGCACTATACACACTTCTTCTTCAGATTTTTTACGCATCTTCAAAGTTGAATTGTAGTCTATTACACCAAATCAAAGACAAAGAGATTCTAGGCATTCGGTGATAATATTTGCTACAAATAAAGTTTTAAATCAATAATTTTTTTAAGTAAATTGAGGTAAGAATCTGAAATTAAATGCGTTTCGTAACAATATACAAACGTAAGCTTGTGTAATTGTTATGTTTAAATATAATAAACAATTATTTTATTATTGTGGTTGATTATTTTCTTTGTCTAATCAATAACATTTTTTTCAGATATGATGATCACGAGATCTTGTTGGATATCATTATATTTTTTGGGCCTTGCATCTCATTTAGTAGACGTGTATTGTAATGTTATCATAATGTCGAAAAAATTATGTTTTAATTTATTGTAATTTCACTTTGATTTAGTAGATATTTAAATATATTGTAGATATATTTAGCCTCTGTTCGAGCTATATTTTTCATGTTATCATAATGAGAAAATTAACCGTTGGAAAGGAGGCTGGATCCCACGCATGAAACAACAGGTCAACAAATGCAGTTGGACTTGTGGGACAATAGTCCAAATTTTCATTTTTTTTGTCCCACAAATTTGGTTCAAATAAGGGCTTAAATTGTTTTAAATTTATTTCTAGTAAGATATAAAGATATATTTAATTCAATGAATTAATGTCATAAAAGTAGATAGACACAAAAAAATATAAGACGAAATCGACGATTTAAAATCGGACCAAACCGTTAGGTTTAGGTTTGAGTTTTTTCAAACCGTTCAAAATGGTTTGGTTTAGATTTTTCTTAAACCGATTTAAACGGTTTGGTTTGAAAATTTGTCAAAAACCGGTAAAACTGGACTGCTTACACCCCTACTTAATTCTACTAACGAAAAATCATGTAATGGTGAAATAATTTGAGACTGCCAATTTTACACATAATTCTACTAACCAAAAAAAAAAAAAATCACATAATGGTGAAAGAATTTAATAATTTTTTTTTCTTTTTACTCGGTCTGCAGAAAGGTAGACCTAAGCTCTGATGCCAAGCTGTAACGCTCTTTTTTTTTTCAATTTAAAAAAAAACGAAGTGTTACCAAATTTCTTATTTTTGGAGGAAAAAAATATACTTTTGGAACTTTAAAGAAATTTTGATAAGTCAACCCTATGAAGCCAACCAACATTTAATTTTAATTAAAATCATTCAACATCAATTTAAACGAAATACACAAAATTGAATGTCAGAACTACAAAATAAATGTGCAGATACTAAACATGAACATGTTAAATAAAAGTTTAGTCTTGAATATACTTAAAATCATTTTATTTTATTTTTGTTTACTTGGCAGCCCAAAGGTATCCACTCGTCCAATCTTCCACGCGTCCAACACGATCTGTTCTAATCTAAATTTTTTTGTTAGAGTGAGTATTTTAAACAAAACTCTCAGTAAGATAAGTGCAAATTTCTATTCAAAATAACATAAATATAAATGAAACATTCATACTCGACGTTCATAGATTTAGAACCACTAATTGCGATAACATATGGTTCAAGGAATTTCTTTAAAATTTTTGCATTCTGTATGATTTAACATAACTGGATCTGACGGTCTATCTCGAACAATTTAACTTAAAAATCAAATCTTGGAATCTTAAGGCATTGAATGAAATCATAATATAGATATCATGGAGAATAAAATTTTAACCACTGTACTTATGTATCTTACCTTAAAAATCTGAATCTGCTAAGAATTTGAAAAATGATTTTCCTTTTTGTTTTGATTTGAAGGATAGCAAAGTATATATAGTTTATAACTTTGTATGTATGCAATAACCGTGTGTGTAAGTATTAAATAAATGTGATTGGTGGGTGGGTAAAAGAAAATGGTCAAGTATTTGAGAAGAAACCACCACATGTTCTCATAACTTACACACACTTATACCACTAATAGATATGGAAACATTGATTATTTATTTACCACACATGAAATCTCACACATTTGCCAACCAATCAATGCAAAGAAAAATAATAATTAATGTTATATTAAATGGTTAAATAAATTTCGTTTCAACCAAAATAACGACATAATGCTTTCAAAATAAACTTCTCTTGAACTCGATTTACGTAATTTAATAAGATCTACAAAATGAGACCCATATATATATATATATATATATATATATATATATATATTTATATATTTTTTTTTTTATAAATATATTTTACACACTTCTCATAACTTACACACACTTATACCACTAATAGATATGGAAACATTGATTATTTATTTACCACACATGAAATCTCACACATTTGCCAACCAATCAATGCAAAGAAAAATAATAATTAATGTTATATTAAATGGTTAAATAAATTTCGTTTCAACCAAAATAACGACATAATGCTTTCAAAATAAACTTCTCTTGAACTCGATTTACGTAATTTAATAAGATCTACAAAATGAGACCCATATATATATATATATATATATATATATATATATATTTATTTATTTATTTTTTTTTATCAACATCTACTTTACCCAATTATTTGGCACACATAATATTTAGAAGAAATAAAAAAAATGCCTAATTAGAAAATAATTATTATTATTATTTAAAATATATATACATATATTGTACTATCATTTTAATTAATGAATTTTATTGTCATGACAAGATTAGGCATGGATCAATTAATTTGCCAATGATCAAAGTTGAATTAACATAATTTAAGTTATGTAGTAAATAAATATTTGAAATGTTACACTTATGTTACGAGAAGTCAGAAAGATTGGGTTGAGTTGTTGTATACGACTCAGTTTTCTATAATTTGCAGCGGTCTTCGTCTATTGTGAAATGACAAAAGGAGTTGGACATGGGCAAATTCCAAAGACGCCACTTGAAGTTGTGAAACATGCTAAATGCAGTCATGGTTCATGAACTTATAGTTCTGCACATGATAAAAAGAGTTGCTTGAGCAAGCCAAACACAATTTTGCAAAGGTAGCTAGATGGATAAAAAAGTACATGGTTAAAATTAAAATTTTAGATTCAGGGCCGAGGTGGCGCGATCTCGACCCTGGATTTGAATTTTAAAAATTCATATCGAGGGTCGAGGTTGCACTATCTCAGCC